>NW_017670395.1:350458-525068 GCF_001879085.1 Nicotiana attenuata
CCACAATGGCAAAAAACAACGTCAAAGCCTTCAATGCCATATCTCAGAAGATGTAGAAATCACAGAAACTTATATCCTTCAATGACGAATTGATTGATAAAGACGAATTAACTTATATCCTTCAATGACGAATTGTGTAGCAATGGCGACAAGTTGCTGTTGTTGGATTCTTTCAAAAGATTTTTGTTCCCGATAGACCTATGCCTTTCTCACAAGTCAAATAAATCTACTTCGGTTTGTTCTAGCTTTATAAAGAGAGGTCAAAGTCCAAAAATATATTGGCAATTGGTTTGTGAAAAGCAGCAGTAGGGATTTGGTGGAAGAATGGCGGAGTCTAGTTCAAGAGGGTTGGCGCCGGAGAATAGCCCAACATATGGGGGAAGACAATGGCATGTATCAAAGTAGAGAGAGAAAGAAAGTAGTGTAACTGAATAGCGTATTTAGTGGCTTAGGGGTAGGAGGTAACCAAAATTAGATATTTTGCTATAAACATTAAAAGGTATCTATAGAATATAATTTTTTTTAAATTGTATTTATTTAAAATAAATAAGGTGTTAACCTTTGCTATATGAGGTAAAAATTTCTTCTTTTTTTTTTTTGCGTGATTGGCATGCATTTTGTCCACATTACCTATGTCACTGCCACATAAGCATAGTCAACGGTCAAAATGATTTATTAATATTTATTCCTTCAAGTTAAGGTGTTCGAATGAAAAAATTGTAAGTTTGTTTGTTGATTGACAATTGGATACACGTTTAAGTGGTCAGGAGGCCATTTTACCTAAATAAAAAATATATTTTGTGTTAGTTCTAATTATTTAAACTTGTAGACGAGACACTAACTCAATTCATCATGAAATTAGAGTAAAAAGAGATTCAGTGTTCAAATATCACTGTCATCCTCAAAAATCAAAAAGTATTTATTTTATTGAAACTCAATATAATTAAATAATTGAAAGCATTGTTTTTTAGCTTACACTTAAAAGTAAAAAATTCATATATATATATAAAATTGTTTTTTTATTAGGTTATCGACTTTTATATATATATATATATATATATATATATATATATATAAACCTTTGCAGTGCACAAAACTTAAATTCGAACTTTAAATGCAATCTTTTAGCTTGAACTTTATATGGTCACAAACAGCTTCGAACCAAACTTTTTTTCCCTTCAATTTATTAACCAACACGACATTACATTCTACGTACTCATAGATCTCCTAAACCTTAGCAGCATAACATGAAATCAAAACGCAAGCGGGCCGGGTAATAATACAATAGCTTTAACGCCACTGCTAATTAACTGGTTTACTAATTTTCCATCAAGAATCATGGCCATCCGCCGCCGAATCCTCCACCAGTTGATCCGCCACCAAGCCCGGTGCCTCCTCCTCCGCTAAGGCCGCCGCCACTGCCGCCGCCCCCACCCATGCCGCCAGCACCAACACCTGCTCTAATACCAGCACCAACCCCAACCCCAACACCACCTTCAACCCCTGCACCAATGGGCCCCACCCCAATACCTAACTTCCCTCCTATTCCAGCTCCAGCTCCCCCACTAATGGATCCTCCTATACCAAGCCCAGTGTCACCTGTTATATAAACAGAATATTAGTAAGTAAAAACAAAAGCTCAATTTGAAGCGTGAAAATAACTTTTCTTTAGATATATATAATTCCATGTAATGTTCGAGAAAAATACAGACAAGTTCCTTCAAGATGCAACAAAACATATTGCCAAAACCCACTTTTTCTATTTAGAAACTGAAGTGCGTTTATATATAAAGCCTTTAAACTTTTTATTTTTATTTTTAAAAAGCCTTCGAATTGTTTAAACACCACCTGTAGTTCCATTATCTGCAGCAAATCCTCCAATATTACCATTGTCATCTATCGCGCCTTGGTAATCAGACGTGGTCACATTTGCCGCAACAAGAGAAACATTTTCGTTTGACAATTTCCTGGCACCAACAAAAGCTCCTAGTAAGAGGACAGATACAAGTGGTAGAAATTTAGTGAACATTTTCACGAGCATGAGGTTTAAAATTCAAAAGGGATAATATTATACGAGAGTTTTGTGACAAGTGAAGGATTGTAGAAGGGATTTTATAGGAAGTTTGGGCCCGAAGAAGAATCCAAACACCAACCGTTTTCTGTATAATTATTACCATTCATTGTAAATGAGTGCATGAATTTTGTGTGGACATCTGGAAACCATGCACGTAGAAATTCAGTGTTATCATTACAACTTAAAGAACTCTCTGCAACTGTATTGCATGAATAAGAGAACAGGCTCCTCAGAAACATGATGAACAGTACTTAATTCGGACAGGAGAAGGATTTGACTCATCAGCCAATAGTACAGACAAAAGGTTTTGGATGATTTTCGTATGCTAATAACCTACAGCTAGAATCCCAAATTTCTTTATGATCAAATCCATTGAAGGTACAAAATATATTTACAAAATTTTGTCATTTAGAAGATAATAAATTGCATATTTAATAATAACATTAATTGTTAACTTCAAATAAATTGTATGTATACACTAATAGTATGAAAACTCATTATATTTCAGATAAAGTATTATATATACATTGAAAAATATAAATATATTCTGCTACCAGTGTATAACGACCTGGCCGGCCGTTTTGAGAATTAACGCCCCGATCCCCTATAACTGTTTCCCCATATCTATTTTCTGCTATTGTGATTTGCCAGGATGATTCATTTTGAGTTTCAGAGTGATTTGGAACACTTAGTCCCTAATGAGAGCTTAAGTCTTAGAATTTGGACCGCAGTCCGAACAGTGTGAAGACGGCTCCGGAATGAAATACCGTCGATTCTGTTAACTCCGTTGGGTGATTTTGGGCTTAGGGGCGTATCCAAATTGTGTTTTTGAGGTCTGTAGCTCATTTAGGCTTGAAATGGCGAAAGTCAAACTTTTGGAGTTTCAGGCCGATAGTGGAATTTTCGATATCGGGGTCGGAATCCGGTTACGGAAGTTGGAGTGGGTCCGTAGTGTTGAATATGACTTGTGTGCAAAATTTGGGGTCAATCAGACGTGGTTTGGTTGGTTTCGACATCAGTTGTAGAATTTTAAAATTTCAAGTTCATTAAGTTTGGATTGGAGGGTGATTCGTGGATTTAGCGTTGTTTGATGTGATTTGAGGGCTCGACTAAGTTTGTATGATGTTTTAGGATTGGTTGGTACGTTTGGTTGAGGTCTCGGGGGCCCCGGGTGAGTTCGGGTGCTTAACGAATGAAAATTTGGACTTGAGCAAAATCTGAAGTTTGCTGGTTCTAGTGTTTTCGCACCTGCGGTGGGAAGCCCGCAGGTGCGGCCCCGAAGAAGCGAGAAAGGGGTCGCAGGTGCGGTTTGAGGCATGAGGGCCAGTGGTCGCAGATGCGACGTAAGAGCTGCAAAAGCGGAGCCGCATCTGCGGAGGAGTGAGCGCAGGTGCGGCATTTGGGGAGTTAATGAATTTTCGCCGGTGCAGAGCTCTAGCCGCAGATGCGGTCCTATGAGCGCAGAAGCAGAAATCGCTGGACAGAAAAGAGAGAAATCAAGGTTTGAGTTCATAACTCCAAAATTTGATTGAGAGCTCGGTAGAAGGCGAAATTTGGAGAGATTTTCGGGGGAAGTTTGAGGGTAATGATTCCTAACTCCTTTTGATTATATCACGTTAATCTAAGCTTAATTTCATCATTTAATTTCAAATTTGGGGTGAAAAATTGGGAAATATTGAGAAAAATTCTTAGGCTGAATTTTGGGATTTTGATCAAGATTTTGGTACCGAATTTGAGTAAATTTGGTATGGTTAGACTCGTGAGTGAACAAGTGTTCATAATTCGTGACTTTTCCTATTTTCTCACCTTTAGCTTTGTTTTCATTAGCTAAATTAGTTGTTTGTAGCTATATTTACGTTATGTAATTGATTTGATTAGATTTGGGCCACTCGAAGTTGGATACTCGTGGCAAGAACATGATTTCAGATTGATTTGAGCTTGGTTCGAGGTAAGTGGCTTGCCTAACCTTGTGTGGGGGAACTCCCCTTAGGATTTGGTACTGTTGATATATGAATGCCGTGTACGTGAGATAACGAGTGCGTACACGAGCTAATTGTTGAAAACCCCCGTTTTCATTAAGTAAATATCTTTGTTTTCCTTTAATTGAGCAATAATAATATATGTAGCCATCCTGTTTAGCTTAGAAAAACATGCTTACGTGCCTTAACTGTCTTGACTGCCTTAACTGCCTACCTGGACTCTGTGCAGCATGTTTAGAGTAAGAATTACCTGTTTTCTTTGATATGAATTTAATATAAACTGTAGAATTTCTAGCTGAAACTATTATTTATATTGATTGAGCTGTATGTTTACTTTGGGACTACGGGACGGTATCCCCGGAGATCCCTTGTACTGGATATATTTACTTTGGGACTACGGAACGGTATTCCGGGAGATCCCCCTGCACATTTATATTTGGGACTACGGGACGGTATCCCGGGAGATCCCTGTATATTTACGTTTGGGACTACGGGACGGTATCCTGGGAGATCCCCTGTCGCTATCTGTGTACTGAGTTGTTGTTTTTTTGTGATTTTATTTTTGCTGACTGTTAGTATTTATCTTCACTACGATATTTCATACTGTTTTTATCTTATTATATATATATATATATATATATATATATATATATATATATATANTTGTGGTGTTTTTCTGTGATTTCATTCTGTTAACTGTTAGTATTTAATTTTACCGCACTAATTCTTATTGTTTTACTTTATTACATATATATACCAGTAGAGCCCTGACCTGATCTCGTCACTACTCGACCGAGGTTAGGCTTGGCACTTACTGGGTACCGCTGTGGTGTACTCATGCCCTTTCCTGCACATATTTTCCGTGTGCACATCCAGATTCATCGTACCAGCTTCATCACTAGTTGCAGTCATTGCTGCTTGTTGGAGACTTCAAGGTACATTTGCCCGCGCCAGCAGATCCTTGGAGTCCCCCTCTATCCCCTTATGTTCATTTCTCTTTCTTTCTGTAGAGATGATGTATAGAACAATTAGAACATCTTAGTAGCTTGTGACTTGCGAGTTTCCGGGTTTTGGGTATTATTCGGTACTTTTTCTGAAGTTATAACTGTATATGCCGAGTGGCATTTAGTTGCTTAGTGGATAGTTGTGTTGCTAATAGTTAATATTCATTTATTTGTTTTCATTTCTGCAATGTATTAGGCTTACCTAGTCGTAGAGACTAGGTGCCGTCACGAAAGTTCATGGAGGGAGGATCGTGACAAGTTGGTATCAGAGCTCTGGGTTCATAGGAGTCGTAAGTCACAAGCCGATTTATTAGAGTCTCGCAGATCGGTACGGAGACATTTGTACTTATCTTCGAGAGGCTATGGAAATGTTAGGAAAATTCCACTTCATTTGATTCCTTGTCGTGCGAGATTATTGACTTCGAAATTCTAAACTTCTGTTTTCTATTCTCTCAGAGATGGTGAGGATACGTGCTACCGGAGATGACCAGGCACCCGCGCCCCCTGCTAGAGTCGCCAGAGGCCGGGGCCGAGGTAGAGGCCGAGGACGTGAACGTGGTGTAGTCAGAGCACCCGCGCGAGCTGCTACAGAGGAGCCACCAGCAGCTCCAGCCGGAGTCCAGGCGCCTGATACGCCTACTACTACTACTCCAGCTCTCCAGGAGCCCCTTGCATAGTTCATGAGCATGTACAACACTTTAGCTCAGCCAGGGTTGATTCCCCATTGCTGCAGCCGCATCTCAGGCAGGGGGAGGAGCACAAACTCGCGCCGCCCATACCCCAGAGCAGCGGGTTCAGGTTGATCAAATTCTAGAGGTTATACTGCTACCGCCTGTAGCCCCAGCTCAGCCCGAGGGTAAGGCAGCAGCTTTAGAGGAGGAGCAGCGGAGACTTGAGAGGTACAAAAATTTCGACCCTCCTACATTTAGTGGTCTAGCATCAGAGGATGCTCAGGGATTTCTAGAGGAGTGCCACCGTATCCTTCGCACTATGGGCATAGCAGAGTCGAGTGAGGTTTCTTTCACTTCCTTCCAGCTTCAAGGGGCAGCCTATCAGTGGTGGCGTACTTTTGAGTTGGACGGTTCGGCTGAGGCAACTTCCCTTACATGGACCCAATTCTCGGATATGTTTTTGAAGGAGTATGTCCCTCAGAGCCTCAGGGACGCATGGGGCGCGGAGTTTGAGCATTTGCGCCAGGATACTGATTGTTTCAGAGTATGCTGTCCGCTAAACATGCACAGGCCTTGGTTTCTACTGTTCGTGAGAGAGTTCGCCAATTTATTGAGGGGCTCATTCCCAGCATCAGGTCTAGCATGGCCCAGAAGTTAGAGATAGATATCGCCTATCTTCAGGTGGTGAGTATTGCTAGGAGAGTAGAGGGCATACTTGCTCTGGATAGGGAGGAGAGAGAGGCCAAGTGGTCTCGAGAGTCGGGGCATTATTCTGGTGCCCGTGCCCCAGCTGCAGTTCGTCATGGTAGGGGTTATGTGAGTCGCCCCGTTCATTCAGCTCTTTCAGCAGCCAGCGGTATTCCAGCTCCTCCTAGACCTCAGGAGCCTTATTATGCACCTCCAGTATCTAGTGCGCCTCCTGCACAGGGTGTTTTCAGTGGTCAGTCCAGCAGACCTGGCCCGAGCCAGTCACAACCTCCACGCCCTTCCAGAGCTTGTTTTGAGTAAGGCGACACCCGCCAGATGGTGAGGGATTGCCCTAGACTTAGGAGGGGTGCACCTCCACAGACTTCTCAGCCATAGCGTGCTCCACAACAGAGGTGGACCCAGGATTTGAGAATGACGAGGGCACCATTATCATTAGAGTGAATTACCCCATTGACCCGCGAACACAAACTTCAACTTCATCATACTCCCAAATTGACCTACGAACACAAATTTTAAAATAAGTATTCCAAAAAAAAAAATCTTGCACATCCTTGCGCACACATGAACTAAACTGGAATAAACTTTAAAATGTAAAACAAGGTTAGTGCCCTTAATAGCAATCCGTGACATACAACAGTAATCTACTGTTGTCCCAAAAAAGAGAACTAAAGAAGGCACAACTTAAATCAAAATACAAACTTCAATATTATAGAATATCTTTAATTGATACTAATATAACAAAAGTACAACATCCACTTATACTTGAACTCGACGCGTTCTCATACTCTAAAAACGGTCAATAATAGCATCATTGCTTACATTTTCAAATACTTCTTTTTCAAAGTAACAACCTAAACAATCATTTAAAAATGCATCACCAATACTACTACGCAATTCATCCTTGATGTATTTCATGGATGAGAATGCTCTTTCTACCGTTGCAGTCGCGACAGGTAAAAATAGAGTCAACTTCACAAGTAAATAAACAAGTAAATATGTCTCCACAAGATTTGCTTCAACCAAAGCTTTTTCCAAATCACCAATTCCTTTCAAATCCGAGAATCTAGGGTCACCATGTTTCATGTGCAATATGAAAGTGTCAAGTTGGTGACTAAGATCTCGAAGCTTCAATTCACCAAACTCATCTGTATAATACTTGGTCAATGTCATTATTCTTTCCTTATCAAAATTGGCAAACGAATTAGCCGGATTCAAGCTAGCCATACCAAGAAGCAAGTTACCACTAACAACATCAATACGGCTGTTAAGATCCTGAAGTTGCAAATCAATCACTGTATAAAAAAGCTCAACACGTAAGTGATGTGAATAAGTAACACTAGAAGGCCTACGCTTCGACTTTCCAGAAATATAGAATTCTTCCATATTGGGCACCAAAATGTCATGTTTAGCACAAAACAAAGAGACTTCATACATTAATGATTTCCATCCTTCCTCTCTCATTTGTTGCAACCTTTCCTTTGTAAGGTCAAGAAATATCATGGCATTGACAATATCTTGCTCTTTCTTCTGTAAAGCTTTACTCAGCTTGTTAGACATCAACAGTACCTTCAACATCAAGTGAAGCATGAACACAAATTCAAATGAATTGATTTTACTCAAAAAAGCTTCTGCTTGCAATCTATCATTAGCCTCAGAACCTTCATATTCAATCACCCCAAGCACATGAACAATAGATGCAAATAAAACAACAAAGTTATCTAATGTTTTACAATGTGATCCCCAACGAGTGTCACCTGGACTTTGAAGCCCTCGTTCTTGATTTAATCCTTTCCCACTTTGAACTTCACCACTCTCTAGCAACCGCTCCAATAATTCTGCTTGATGGTCCCGAAGTTTATCTCTACGTTTAAAGGATACTCCAATCACATTCAACACATTAGCAACTATAGCAAAGAAAGTTTCCACCTCCTTATGTTTTTTACCAACCGCTACAAGCGTCAACTGTAATTGATGAGCAAAATAATGTATGCAATGTGATGAAGGAGTTCTTGCAAAATTAAAGCTTTAAGACCATTCATTTTTCCTTGCATATTACTAGCTCCATTATAGCCTTGTCCACGTATTTTGAATGGACTTAATGAGTGTTTCATAAGCAAAGAAAGTATTGCTTCCTTCAACGACTTTGCAGAGGTATCACCAACACGAACAAGACCAATAAATGGCTCGTTCACTTGGCCTTTTTTGTCAACATAAGGGCCATTTGTTCATGGTGTGAAATATCCTTGGACTCATCAACTAATATCCCGAAATAATCCCCATCTAAATCATTGATTATAGCTTTCACGGTTTCTTGTGCACAAGCACTCACAATGTCCTTTTGAATTTTTGGCGAAGTCATCATATCATTTTTTGGAACATGTTTCAATATGACTCTATCCACTTGAGGGAGCCTCTTGGCAAACCATTCCAAAAGCCCTATGAAAAGGCCTTTGTTTTTTGAAGAATCACTTTCATCATGACCTCGAAAAGACAATCCAAAGTACAAGATGAACCTTGCAACATCGATTGATGTATTTAAACGAATTCGGTGCTCATTTCTTTGTTTCTCAGATTGCTTATCAAAAGCAACTTGAATTGATTGAGATTGATTTGATAAGTCTAACATCTTGTTGAAACACTTGTGGTGGAGGCTATTTACTTGACCAACATGTAAAGGAAGTCTTTCCGAAGCTTTATTCCAAGCCTTAAAGCCCGTTTTTGTGAAAGAGTCACCCGTGCTTCCATGAACATAATTATTTTTGAATAAATAACAACATAAAAAAATGCGGCATCTTTCTTCACACTATAATCCAACCATCTAGAATACGAAACCTTTAAACCAACCCGGACTAAATTGACGCATTTTATTACCGAATAAAGTTTTAGGAAACTTATGATCAACCGGTTGGCAAGGTCCATTGTGAATGTAGTGTCTTCTTACCTCATCCCATATTCTAGGACTATAGTTATCAATGGATACTCTCTCTCCAGGATCGGGATTGAGTAATTTCTCGTCAAACTCATCTATAAGATGGGAGGAATTATTTCTAAAATTCGTCAAAAATACGTCCATCTCAATTCATAAGAACAAGAACTTCCTACAAAAAACGAGTCCAGTAAATTTAAGAGTCTATCAAGAATACAAACAAACACAATATCAATAGAGCAATCACACCCCTTTATCAAGAATAAAACAAATACTACAACTTATTGAATCTAATACTACAACTCTTTTGTGAAGACATTTTATGGGATAACTTGAGAAATCTTATTATAGGGTCTTAAACTATTTTCTTACCAAACTGGAGCATTTCATAGCATTCTAAAATTACCGAAATTACTTTTTGGTTCACTTAGAACTAAATATAATCTTCCCACTCTGAAGGAATATAATATTGTCCCAACTCTTTGTCTCTCGCAGAATGTGACAAAAAATCAGGTGCACATTTTGTTTGATTATTCAAAAATGATAAAAAGCTAACAGAGTCATAGCGAGGTAGTGAAACAACTGATGAAACTTAAATGCTTACTATTTTATAGAGTAATAACTATAAAATCACACTCAAGTCCCTCTAAGAAATTCTTCAATTAAAAAAAATCAACAGCAAGTTTCAAAGTAAGAGAAGCTTTAAGTTATAAATAAAAAATAAGTTTCAAAGTAAGAGAGATACTAACCAGAGATTGAGGAAGAAGGGTTCTCTAATTTGAAGTGAGAAGTGACGGAGGCGGACTGGTGAAGGCGAGCTTTGATTTTTGATTGAGGAAGAACGGAAGAAGTGAAGAAGAAGAACTAGAGAGGGGGATTGCCGTCTGCCGAAGTGAAGAAGAAGATGTCGTTTGGGGCTTTTGATGTTTGGGAATTGGGGATTTTGGATGTTTAGGGCTTTTGACTATTATTTAATTATTAAAAATTCAAAATATAATTGAATTGAGAATAGGTGAAATAAAAAATTATTAATTAATCAACTATTGACTAGTGACTAATAAATAGTACAATTGTACTAAGTAAAAGAAACTTTAAAAAAATTGTAGCAGCGAGTTTCGAACCTGTGTCGTGTGACAAGGAGCAGGGCTTATGCTTAGAAGCGGACCATTGCTCTATGTGTAATTTCGTTAATGAGGGGGCCAAGAAAAATATTTAAGGGGTCCTCAACGTATATACAGCTATACATCGAATATGTATATACAGAGTTTTTGCAGAAGTTAACGGGTTCACGTGACCCCTCAAGGACTGTTGTAGGTCCGCCTCTGCTCCACAAAGTTCCCAGGCTATGATCACAGCACCAACTGCCACCCCACCTACCCAGCCAGCTAGAGGTGGAGGTCGGGGAGGTAAAGGTCGCCCTAGAGGGGGAGGCCAGGCCATATACTATGCCCTTCCTGCCCTATAGAGGTTGTTGCTTCTGATTCTGTCATTACAGGTATTATTCCGGTCTGTCATAGAGATGCATCAGTTCTATTCCAGGCTCCACTTATTCCTATGTGTCTTCTTATTTTGCCTCGTATTTGGGCATATATCGCGATTCTTTGAGTTTTCCTGTTTATGTGTCTACTCCTATGGGGGATTCTCTTGTTGTGGACCGCGTTTATCGGTCCTGTTTGATTGCTCTTAGTGGTTTTGAGACCAAAGCCGATTTATTATTGCTCAGCATGGTAGATTTCAATGTTATCTTGGGCATGGACAGGTTGTCTCCCCATTATGTTATTCTTAATTGTCACGCCAAGACCGTGAAGCTGGCTATGCCAGGTTTACCACGATTAGAGTGGAGGGGTACTATAGATTACACTCCCAGTAGAGTTATTTTATTTCTTAAAGCTCATCGAATGGTTGAGAAGGGGTGTAATGCGTATTTAGCTTATGTGAGAGATGTTAGTATTGATACCTTTATAGTTGATTAAGTCCCAGTAGTGTGGGATTTCCCTGATGTGTTTCCAGCTGATCTTCCGGGCATGCCCCCCGACAGAGATATTGATTTTGGCATTGATTTGTTGCCGGGTACTCATCCCATCTCTATTCCTCCTTATCGTATGTCTTCTCCTGAGTTGAAGGAGTTGAAGGAACAGTTACAGGAATTGCTTGATAAGGGTTTTATCCGGCCTAGTGTGTCACCTTGGGGTGCTCCTGTCTTGTTTGTGAAGAAAAAGGATGGTTCTATGCGTATGTGCATTGATTATCGCCAGTTGAACAAAGTTACAGTGAAGAACCGGTATCCTTTGCCTCGTATTGATGACCTATTTGATCAATTACAGGGTGATCGAGTGTTTTCCAAGATTGATTTGCGTTCAGGTTATCATCAGTTGAAGATTTGGGAGCCAGATATCCCGAAGACTGCTTTCAGGACTCGATATAGTCATTACGATTTCCTTGTTATGTCTTTTGGGTTGACCAATGCCCTAGTAGCATTTATGCATTTGATGCACAGTGTATTCCGGCCATATCTTGACTCGTTCATCATTGTCTTTATTGATGACATTCTGGTGTACTCCCGGAGTCGGGAAGATCATGAGCAGCTCCTGAGGACAGTGCTTCAGACCTTGAGGGAAAAGAATTTATATGCGAAGTTCTCTAGATGTGAGTTCTGGTTGGATTCCGTGGCATTCTTGGGTCATGTAGTATCTAGTGAAGGGATCAAGGTGGATACGAAGAAAGTGGAAGCAGTGCAGAGTTGGCCCAGACTGTCCTCAGCTATAGAGATCTGTAGTTTTCTTGGTTTGACGGGTTATTACCGTCGATTTGTTGAGGGGTTCTCATCTATTGCAGCACCTATAACCAAGCTGACCCAGAAGGGTGCTCCGTTCAGGTGGACGGAAGAGTGTGAGGAGAGCTTCCAAAAGCTCAAGACAACTTTGACTATAGCCTCAGTACTGATATTTCCTACAGGTTCGGGGTCTTATACAGTCTATTATGATGCGTCGCGAGTTGGCCTCGGCGCGGTGTTGATGCAGGACCGTAGGGTGACTGCCTACGCGTCCAGACAGTTCAAGGTGCATGAAAAGAACTATCTTGTCCACGACCTTGAGTTAGCTGCTATTGTTCATGCATTGAAGATTTGGAGGCACTATTTGTATGGCGTCCCTTGTGAGATCTACATTGATCGCCGGAGTTTGCAGCATCTGTTCAAGCAGAAGGATGTTAATTTGCATCAGAGGAGGTGGTTAAAGCTGCTTAAGGATTATGATATCACTATTTTGTACCACCCGGGAAGGCCAATGTGGTGGCTGATGCTTTGAGTTGCCGGGCAGAGAGTTTGGGGAGTTTGGCCTATCTACTAGCAGCAGAGAGGCCCATGGCGATGGATGTTCAGGCCTTAGCCAGGCAGTTTGTGAGATTGGGTATTTCTGAGCCTGGTCGAGTATTGGCTTGTGTGGTCTCTCGGTCTTCTCTTTGTGATCGCATCAGGGAGCGTCAGTATGATGACCCCCATCTGCTTGTCCTGAAGGACACGGTTTAGCACGGTGATGCTAAGGAGGTCACGATTGGGGATGATGGTGCTTTGAGGATGAAGGGCAGGCAATGTGTGCCTAATGTTGATGGTTTGCGTGAGTTGATTCTTCAGGAGGCTCACATCTCGCGGTACTCTATTCATCCGGGTGCCGCGAAGATGTATCAGGATCTGAGGCAGCATTATTGGTGGCGTAGAATGAAGAAGGACATGGTGGAGTATGTTGCTAGGTGTTTAAATTTCCAACAAGTGAAGTGTGAGCATCAACGACCGGGTGGATTGCTTCAGAAGTTAGAGATTCCGGAGTGGAAATGGCAGCGGATCACTATGGACTTCGTTGTTGGGCTCCCACAGACTCAGCAGAAGTTTGACGCAGTTTAGGTAATTGTAGAAAGGCTGATCAAGTCAGCTCATTTCCTTCGTGTGATGACTACCTATTCTTCTGAGCAGCTGGCTCGAGTTTATATCCGTAAGATCCTCGGGCTTCATGGCGTGCCAGTATCTATCATCTCTGACCGGGGCACACAATTTACATCACGATTCTGGAGAGCCGTACAGCATGAGTTGGGTACTCGGGTGGAGTTGAGCACAACATTTCACCCCCAGACGGACAGACAGTCCGAGCGCACTATTCAGATTCTTGAGGATATGCTCCGTGCGTGTGTGATGGATTTTGGAGGTTCTTGGGATCAATTCTTGCCACTTGCGGAGTTTGCCTACAACAACAGTTATCATTCCACCATTCAGATGGCAGCGAATGAGGCTCTGTATGGTAGGCGGTGTAGGTCCCAGTAGGTTGGTTCGAGCCGGGCGAGGCTAGATTACTGGGCATAGACTAGGTTCATGACGCTTTGGAGAAGGTTAAGGTGATTCAAGATAGACTTCGCACAGCCCAGTCCAGACAAAAGAGTTATGCGGACAGGAAGGTTCGCGATGTTTCATTTATGGTGGGAGAGCGGGTCTTGCTTCGGGTTTCCCCTATGAAGGGCGTTATGAGATTTGGAAAGAGGGGCAAGTTGAGCCCAAGGTTTATTGGTCCCTTTGAGGTGTTGCAGCGTGTTGGGGAGGTTATTTATGAGCTTGCAGTTCATCCAGTATTTCATGTTTCGATGCTCCGGAGATATCACGACGATCCGTCTCACGTGTTGGATTTCAGTTCAGTCCAGTTGGACAAGGATCTATCTTATGTTGAGGAGCCAATGGCTATATTGGACAGGCAGGTTCGAAAGCTAAGGTCAAAGAGCATTGCATCAGTAAAGGTTTAATGGCGGGGTCAGCCTGTCGAGGAGGCGACTTGGGAGACCGAGCAGGATATGCGCAACCGTTATCCTCATCTTTTCACCATTTCAAGTATGTCTCTATGCTCGTTCGAGGACGAACGAATGTTTTAAAAGGGGGAGGATGTAACGAACAGGCCGGTCGTTTTGAGAATTAACGCCCCGATCCCCTATTAGTTGCTTCCCCATATCTATTTTCTCCTATTGTGATTTGCCGGGATGATTCATTTTTGAGTTTCGGAGTGTTTTGGGACACTTTGTCCCTAAATGAGAGCTTAAGTCTTAGAATTTAGACCGCAGTCAGAACAGTGTGAAGACGGCTCCGGAATGGAATTTCGTCGATTCTGTTAGCTCCGTTGGGTAATTTTGGGCTTAAGGGCGTGTCCGGATTGTGTTTTTGAGGTATGTAGCTCATTTAGGCTTGAAATGGCGAAAGTCAAATTTTTGGAGTTTCGGGCCGATAGTGAAACTTTTGATATCGGGGTCGGAATCCGATTTTGGAAGTTGGAGTAGGTCTGTAGTGTTGAATATGACTTGTGTGCAAAATATGGGGTCAATCAGACGTGGTTTGGTCGGTTTCGGCATCGGTTGTAGAATTTTGAAATTTCAAGTTCATTAAGTTTGGATTGGAGGGTGATTCGTGGTTTTAGTGTTGTTTGATGTGATTTGAGGGCTCGACTAAGTTCGTATGATATTTTAGAATTGGTTGGTACGTTTGGTTGAGGTCTCGGGGGCCCCGGGTGAGTTCGGGTGCTTAACGAATGAAAATTTGGACTTGAGCAAAATCTGAAGTTGGCTGGTTCTAGTGTTTTCGCACCTGCGGTGGGAAGCCCCCAGATGTGAGGAAGGGGTCGCAGGTGCGATTTGAGGCGTGAGGGCCAGTGGTCGCAGATACGACGCAAGAGCCGCAGAAGCGGAGCCGCATCTGCGGAGGAGTGAGCGCAGGTGCGGCGTTTGGGGAGTTAATGAATTTCCGCAGGTGCGGAGCTCTAGCCGCAGAAGCGGGACCGCAGATGCGTTCCTATGAGCGCAGAAGCGGAAATCGCTGGGCAGAAAAGAGAGAAATCGAGGGTTTGAGTTCATAACTCCAAAATTTGATTGAGAGCTCGGTAGAAGGCAAAATTTGGAGAGATTTTCAGAGGAAGTTTGTGGGTAATGATTCCTAACTCCTTTTTGATTATATCCCATTAATCTAAGCTTAATTTTATCATTTAATTTCGGATTTGGGGTGAAACATTGGGAAAATTTGAGAAAAATTCTTAGGCTGAATTTTGGGATTTTGATCAAGATTTTGGTATCGAATTTGAGTAAATTTGGTATGGTTAGACTCGTGAGTGAACGAGTGTACATAATTCGTGACTTTTACCCAATTTCGAGACGTGGGTCCGGGGAGGATTTTTGAGCGTTTTCCTATTTTCTCACCTTAGCTTTGATTTCATTAGCTAAATTAGTTGTTTGTAGCTATATTTACGTTATGTAATTGATTTGATTAGATTTGGGCCACTCAGAGATGGATAATCGCGGTAAGAGCGTGATTTTGGATTCATTTGAGCTTGGTTCGAGGTAAGTGGCTTGCCTAACCTTGTGGGGGGGAACTCCCCTTAGGATTTGGTACTGTTGATATATGAATGTCGTGTACATGAGGTGACGAGTGCGTACATGAGTTATTTGTTGAAAAATCCCGTTTTCATTAAGTAAATATCTATGTTTTCCTTTAATTGAGCAATAATAGTATATATAGCCATCCTGTTTAGCTTAGGAAAGCATGCTTACGTGCCTTAATTGTCTTAACTGCCTACCTGGACTCTGTGCAGCATGTTTAGAGTAAGAATTACCTGTCTTCTTTGATATGAATTCAATCTAAACTGTAGAATTTCTTGTTGAAACTGTTATTTATATTGATTGGGGTGTATGTTTACTTTGGGACTACGGAACGGTATCCCGGGAGATCTCCTGTACTGTATATATTTACTTTGGGACTACGGAACGGTATTCCGGGAGATCCCCCTGTACATTTATGTTTGGGACTACGGGACGGTATCCCGGAAGATCCCCTGTATATTTACGTTTGGGACTACGGGACGGTATTCCGGGAGATCCCCTGTCGCTATCTCTGTGTATTTAGTTGTTATTTTTCTATGATTTCAATTTTGCTGACTGTTATATATATATATATATATATATATATATATGCACCAGTAAGGCCCTGACCTGATCTCATCACCACTCGACCGAGGTTAGGCTTGGCACTTGCTGGGTACCGCTGTGGTATACTCATGCCCTTTCCTGCACATATTTTTCGTGTGCAGATCCAGGTTCATCGTACCAGCCTCATCACTAGTTGCAGTCGTTGCTACCTATTGGAGACTTCAAGGTATATCTTCCCGCGCTCGCAGATTCTCGGAGTCCCCCTCTATCCCCTTATGTTCATTTCTCTTTCTTTATGTAGAGATAATGTATAGAACAATTAGAACATCTTAGTAGCTTGTGACTTGCGAGTTTCCGGGTTTTAGGTATTGTTCAGTACTTTTTCTGAAGTTATAACTGTATATGCCGAGTGGCATTTAGTTGCTTAATGGATAGTTGTGTTGCCAATAGTTAATATTCATGCTTTGTTTTCATTTCTGTAATGTATTAGGCTTACCTATGTATTGGTAAAAATTAAGTTCATATATATTTAATGAAAGATGACATGTCATGACACATAGACTGGTCAAAGAATGATGATTAGCAAAGAGGCACGAGTTACAACAGACACGAGCGGAGACACGAGCAGAGATTCAAAAGACTCGGCGCTCGTACCTATTTAAGTTCAAAAGTTAAAGAGAATGAACCTGATAGCAAAAGAGAGTACGGATACAGTATTTATAATTACTGGAAACGTTATAGAATCTGTATTGAATTACAATGATTATCATTTATAACTAGCATTAAATGCCTTTAATTGTTTATTTCATTATCAATAACCCGAGTTCTTCTAAAATAAGCTTTGACCGAAATTCCAGTTTTTGGTTAAACAAATTGGTTCCGTTACCGGGAATCTGATAATCGTTTTGCTTTCTTAAGTCAATCCTCTCATCAAACAACCTACTATGTGGAATATCAATGACAATAGTCTACAAGGTCTTCAACAACAAGAAAATAATGCAGGTGACAGGTCTCCACCTCCTTCACCACATGACTCACAACATCAATCACGAGAAGGAACTCCAGATGGCTCTGAGACAAACAATGGAGTTGCAAATCGAAACGGAGTCGAGACGATTCAAAATGGTGGAGTTGTAAACGAACAAGCACTTGATGATGCCTTAAAAAATTTGATTGCTCAACAAGTCAATAATGCTCTCCGTGGTTTTACTAGCCAGTTGCCAGTTGCGCCACCAACACTAACTCCAAATCAAAATACATTGGAAAACCCACGTTCTGGGTTCGTGCATTCAGGCACTGGTGGAACTCCAAGCGAGTCTCGTGATGGCGAACCAGGTAACATAGTTAATTTTGATTTACAAAATTTAGTTCTAACCCTGCAGAAGCAGCTCAAGGAACAAAGCGATCGCATAGAGCAAATACCTGGAGTACCACCTGTTATCAAAGGAATAGACATGGACAAATACTCACAACAACCATGGAAGCCAAGTGCCGCTCCGGTGCCTATTCCAAAGAAGTTTAAAATGCCTGATATTCCAAAATATGATGGCACACTTGATCCACGAGATCACGTGACTGCATTCACAACTGGCGTGAAAGGCAACGACTTAACCAAACAAGAAATCGAATCAGTATTGGTCAAGAAATTTGGTGAAACACTCACCAAGGGAGCATTGACATGGTATTCTCTTTTACCCGAAAATTCCATAAATTCTTTTGCTGAGCTTTCAAATTCATTTATCAAAGCACATTCGGGAGCTCAAAAAGTCGAGAAAAGAATGGAAGATATTTTCAAAATCAAGCAAGGGGACTCAAAGTTGCTTAGAGAGTTCGTGGATAGGTTCCAGCTTAAAAGAATGACGCTACCACGTGTACTAGACAATTGGGAAGCTATAGCCTTCACCAGTAATTTGAATGAAAAAAGCTCAGAAGCCACGAGGCGACTCAAGGAAAGTCTTTGTGAGTTCCCAGCAACGACTTGGAATGACGTTTACAACAGGTATAGCACGAAGCTAAGGATAGAAGAAGATATTATCTCACGGTCTCAAAAAGAGGAAAAGGTGAGTTCGAGACGTGCAGAAATCGAGACGTGCAGAATCGAAAAAAGGTCCGGTAAAAACAGATACGAACCATATATGGAGCCAGCGGGAAAAGATTCACGATCAAAGCAGGACAATTCAAGGTATGATCATAGATCGAGGAATAGAGATTCGGGTTCATCATCAAGGTTTGGGAACGATCGAAACACGCGAGAGACACGGGATGATGATAGAAACTTGAAGGCAAGATTTGGCGGCTATAATTTTAATGTGAGCACTTCCGAGCTTGTATCCGTTTTAAGAAGTATGGGTGATAAGGTGCGGTGGCCAAAAAAAATGAGATCAAATCCTAACAGGCGCAATCCTGATCACTGGTGCGAATTTCACAACGATCATAGTCATAAAATGGCAGATTGTAGATTGCTACAAGGTGAAGTTGATTATCTACTGAAGCAAGGGTATCTCACCGAATTATTCAGTGAGAAAGGTAAGCAAGCATACATGAAGAATAGGCAGGAGCCCCCTAAACTGCCTTCTCCCAGAAGGACCGTTAATGTCATAAGCGGAGGTGGAGAAATTAATGGTGTGACGTACACAGCAGCCAATAAAGTTTCAAAAGTCACGATTACCCACGGGAAGCGGGTTCGACATGTTTTGGAGGAAGAAAGTATTACATTTGATGATGCAGATGCGGATGGCGTGTTAACTCCACATAACGATGCCCTGGTAATATCTCTACTTGTACATGATACTAATGTGAAACGAGTTTTGGTTGATCCAGGTAGTTCTGTGAACATTATCCTGCTAAGATGCAAGCTGAAGATAAACTAGTACCAAAGGCGCATACTTTGTCTGGATTCGACAATTCAAGCGTTTTGACAAAAGAGGAGGTAGAAGGGGTTGTCAAGGATACGAAATTTCAGGTGGTAGAGTTCGAAATGGCTTACAATATGATTCTCGGGAGACCATGGATCCACGAGATGGATGCCGTTCCGTCTACCTTACATCAAGTCATTAAATTTCCATCACCATGGGGAATATGTCAAATCCATAGGGATCAACAAACATCCAGGTGCATCAACTCTGTAGCAGATTCAAATACGAGAAACGAAGAAAAATAGCAATTACAGAATCCAGTTGAGGATACCACAACACAAACCTCAACTAAACAAGGGCGAACAGATATGGACTCACGGCCCGATTCCATTCAAGAACCAGAGGAAAATGAAAATATCAAAACAACGATTGAGGAACTGGAGGCTGTGGAGTTATTTACACAATGGCCAGAAAGGAAAATCTACGTTGGTGCTAACCTGAGCCACGACATAAAATGTAAGTTGATTGAATTTTTAAAAACTAACGTGGTTTGTTTTGCCTGGTCCCATTCTGATATGACAGGAATTCCACCGGGAGTAATGACTCACAAGTTAAATGAAGACCCATCGTATCCACCCATCAAANTCGTGTGTGATAATGGCCCGCAATTTATAGGCGCACAAATCACAGAATTTTTTCAAAGTTGGCAGATCAAAAGGATTACCTCAACACCTTACCATCTAGTGGGTAATGGACAAGCTGAATCAACAAATAAAATTATTATCAACAATTTGAAGAAACGATTGGAAGACTCCAAAGGCAATTGGCCAGAATTGCTACCTAGTGTTCTATGGGCATATCGCACCACAACAAAAACAAGCACGGGTGAAACACCGTTTTCACTGATGTACGGGGCTGAAGCTTTGATCCCAGTGGAGATAGGAGAACCTAGCACGAGATATACACAAGCAACTGAGGAATCTAATGAAGAGGAAATGCGACTAAATCTTGATCTACTTGAAGGAAAAAGAGAAGCTGCATTAATAAGGATGGCAGCGCAAAAACAAGTTATGGAACGATACTACAATCGAAAAGCATGTCTAAGATACTTCAAGATTGGGGACTTCGTACTCAAGAAAGTTTTTCAATCCACAAAGGCGGCTAATGCGGGAAAATTAGGTCCAACCTGGGAAGGACCTTACAAAATTCATGGTATTGTAGGGAAATGAGCATACAAGTTGGAAACAATGGATGGTAAGATATTACCTTCACATTGGAATGTTGTTCACCTGAAGAGACACTATTTCTAAGGAGTACCCACGGGCAGGTATCCTCATTTTAAAATTTCGTTGTTGAATTGTTAAAATTTTACTAACGATTTTAGATGATAGGCAAAAAGCTAACCCGTACTAAATGATGAATCACGACCTACAAGGCATGTGGAATACATTAAAATTTCCGGTCTAGGGTTACAACTATTCTGATAGAAATTGAGACGGGTTAAGCAGTCTTCATCTATAATCGTACCTCCGAGTCCCGTATGTTTTATTCCTTTACAGGAAAAGGACCAAACAAGAAGAGTAATCAAGTTCTCGAGACTTCATACTTCAAATCTTAAACACTTGGGGGACTATATAATATACATAGACACGTGCATAAAGAAGGCAAAGAAGATTGAAGTTCAAGCCTGAAAAGTTTACTCATTGAATGAGTCAGGTGCAGAACAAATTCACGAGCTAAAGCCAAAGAAAAAGCAAAGTCACGAGCTAAAGCCAAAGAAAAATCTCATCATAGTTAGGTTAAAGGCAATATACATGTATTGAAACGGGTTATAAATAAAAACCTTGTTGTATATTATTTTTTGAAAATCTGTTGTAAGGAAAACAGTTACGAAAAAGTTATAGAAGTTATTTAAATACATGTAAAATGTTATTTAAAGATTGACAGAGTTCAAATAAAAACTTGTGAAAGGTATTTCAAGAAACAAGTGTATTCCTATTTCTTTTGTCGTATATTAACACCATTATGAAGTTGAGACGTCTTCTTCATTAAGTGTCGAATATAAAAGGGCCCTCTTTTTTAAAATTCATGATTGATTCAAATATTCATGAAGTAAAAGAAAAAGCATTTTTGCAAAATAAAAATGCAAGTTATCCAATAAGTCCTTAAATATAAAGGCGGGAATAAGCAAAACAGAAGTTCAAGCAATAATAGAAAACTTCTTAATATTAAAAAAGTATAGACTAAGTATAAACTTAGTCATAAACTAAAAGTTGTTTATACAAAATGCCCCGAAAAAGGTCTGGGGACTTAATGTTTTCAACAAACCCTCAAAAAGGACCAAGGGTTACAACCACATACCATCCAAAAAGAAAAAAACAAAAAGAGGAAGTCGCATATTATGAACTTGTCACTAAGGAGTTGAAGAAGGAACTGAAGCAGGATCGTCAGCAGCAGCAGGCTCAACTTGACTTAAAGGAATTGGAGCACTCACCGTACCCGTATCATCTTCTATATTTTCAGAAGTTTCAGCCACGGGAGAAAAAAGTCTTGGCTTTGCTGAGTCTTTTCGATGGTTTCTTTTATTTTAGCCAACTCAGCCTCCAAGTTAAAATTCTCTTGGCTAACTTCTACAAGGGTATCATGCGAGAATTTAAAAATGCCCAACTCACTTCAATTGCGGTTTTATCTTCGAGAATCTCGTAATCCTTTTCCCACTCAGCAATTTCACTTTTAAGTTTCTCATTCTCAACCAAGGCAGAATCATAAGAAATTTGAAGAGAAGCATGTGAACTTTCTAAAAAGCGAACCTTACCAGAAGATTCCCGGAGGTCTTCTTGAGTCTTAGTCAAAGTTTGCACAAGTTCACCAGCATAAGCTTCTTTTTTACTTAAGAGAGCCTTCAACTCTCTGATTTCGTCACTAGCCTTAGAGAGTTGCTCGGAAAAAAGAAGTTTCGAGGAGATTTTTGTCTTTACTAGCTTGATTTGAGGAAGCTCTTTCAACCGCCAACTCCGAGGTTAAAGCTCCCAGCTGTTGTTCTAAGGTGCACTTGTTCTCTTCTAATGCTTCCATGTCAATTTGAAGGCTCTCATATTGCTCTCTCCAGTTATCTGCTTCAACTTGGTACTCATGCATCAACTGCTCCGTGTGAGAAACCCTCTTCATCATTTCTGTACCAACGAGGTTGATCTAAAAAAAAAGGTAAGATCTTTACAAAAAGGAATAACAAATCATTAAAATACCTTTAATGATGAGTGTATTATGTCGTTCATCAAAGTTAAAGAATTGTGGCTCTCAAGATTGGCCTTCTCGATTGGACCAATTAGAGGTTTCAACCACATATCAGCCCCTCCTGATTTTCTCAAAAGATTACCATCGGCAGGGACTTCGATGATAACCTGTCTCATGGCTCCACCTCTACTTGAGGAACCAACCTCAGTTTGTTGAACAGCTATGGGAGGAACTGTAGAAGAAGTCAAAACAGCTGGGGGAGGAGCTGTAGAAGGAGTCAAAATAGCTGGGGGAGAAGCAGCAACGGGAACAGTCTCGGCTGGCAAAGGAGTTATCGTAGGAACGGGTAAAGGAAAAGAAGCAAGGGGTGCTTCATCAGAAATTGGTCCTACACTTTCACTACCAAACCCGCGAATAAAAAGCTGCTCAACAGTATCATGGGCAGCAGCGAGGGTATCATCATCGGGAATCACCAACGAGGTTTCAACAGGCTCGGTGTAAGAGGTAGAACAAGAGGGAGATGCTTCATCATCTGAAATAATTCGTCTCCTAGCTCGTGGCCTTTTTATCAAAGAACCCCCGTCTTGTTCTTCCTCCTCCTCAGAGTCTTGATCGATAGTAGCTTTCCTTTTCGATGAAAAGCCCAAAATTACGAGAAGCTACGACAGCCTCAGCAGTAATACCTCGAATGGCAAATCCTGATAAAAAGAAGGATTAAGATAAATTCTGGAAGAAGCGATAAGAAAAGTTATAAAAAAGACTTTACCGTGAGTTTTCACTTTCCAACCAAATCGTTGAGAGAGAGTTTTCCAAGATCTACCCTCCATTGGGGTAGCATTTAACAACTTTCCTACCCAACCACGAAAATTGGGAATTTCATAGACAATTCCCATGGTTGCTAAAAAAAAAAAGAGAAGGAAATTAAAACGACAATCAACAGAACTAAGAAAAAGGTATGTGAAGGTTATTAAAAAGAAAACTCACGTGCAAAATTCCACTTTTCAGGAAAGGGAACGTTTTCTTCACCCACTAAACTAACAGTGGGAGCAGCAACAAACCTGGCATACCAGCCACGGTCCTTATCGTCTTCTGGATTGACCAGAACTCTTTTGCTTCTTGCTACTAAAGTAAAAACTCCTTGGCGAATGAGTCTGGGAGAGTAAAGGTGAATTAAATGGGATAGAGTAAAAGGCATACCAGCCATGTTGGTTAAGTGTCTCAAACAAGCAACAAGCTTCCACACAATAGGGCCAATTTGTCCTAAATAGACGTTGAAAAAACGACAGAATTCGAGGATAATAGGGTCAATAGCAGGTTTGAAACCCCGTGAAAGGATATGTATAAACAAAAAAAAAACCAATTAAATAAGAGGTAATTTTTTGGTTCGCATTTGGAACTATAATAGGGAAGTCATGGCTCCAATGACAATCTTTACGAACTAAAGAAATCAGACCTTCAGTAATCTGAGTTGGGTAGATGTCAGCACGATCTAATGAAGACAGTTGGTTTTTGAGAGATTCTCTATCATTATAAAAAGATAGTTCAACGGGAACAATCTCATCTACAGTGGGTTCACGAAGGGGCTCAGTGGGTTCTTTACTTCTAGACGAAGACCTTTGAGAAAGGGAGCCTCTGGTTCTAGAAGGTGGAGTAGAACTGGACGAAGGAAGAGAAGAACCTCGTGCGGATGAAAACCCTAGATTACGAAGTCTACCTCCTCTCCTACCCCTAACAGGAGCAAGACGAAGGTTATCAACAATGGGGACTCTCCTAGGGTTAGGGTTTGACGAAGACATAATAGTACGAGGAAGAAGGAAACAAGAATTGTATATTTTGAGAACTTTATGTGAGAAAGACAAAAGTGAAAACTATATTTATACTCAGAAGCAACCGTCAAAGGAAAAGCTGTAATAATGGAAACGTCATGATGAGAACTGACATTTCGTAATTGGTGAAGCCGTAAAAAAGCCTTAAAAACGCTGGAAAGTCGCAGAACCAATCAGAAGATGCCACGTGTAGTGGACATTAAATAGAAGTGACAAATGAAGCGTCAGTTCCATAGAAGAACTAATGGCGGCAATATATTCCCGCTTTAATAAAATTCACTTCCCAAATATTCTATTGATGAATACATGGCAAGTGGGGGGGGGGGGGGTAGGGGGACTATCTGTATTGGTAAAAATTAAGTTCATATACATATTTAATGAAAGATGACGTGTCATGACACATAGACTGGTCAAAGAATGATGATTAGCAAAGAGGCACGAGTTGCAACAGACACGAGCAGAGACACGAGTAGAGACGCGAGCAGAGACACGAGCAGAGATTCAAAAGACTCGCCGCTCGTACCTATTTAAGTTCAAAAGTTAAAGAGAATGAACCTGATAGCAAAAGAGAGTACGGATACAGTATTTAATAAGCATTAATTACTGGAAACGTTATAGAATCTGTATTGAATTACAAATGATTATCATTTATAACGTAGCATTAAATGCCTTTAATTATTTATAATGGTCTTATTATGACAAAGGCAAAACGTATAATCTTAGAAATAGTTATAAAAAGGAGAAGACTGATCATTTGTAGGGACACAAAAAGACTATTGAAGATACTGATTTACTTCGCCTTCTATTCATCCTTTATTTACATCCATTATCCTTATTTCTATTTGATTATCTGTAACCCGAGTTCTTCTAAAATAAGCTTTGACTGAAATTCCACTTTTTGGTTAAACAACCTAGTCATAGAGACTAGGTGCCTTCATGACAGTTTACGAAGGGAGGAATTGGGTCGTGACACGGTGTAATATAATTAACCTCTTAAACCAAGTGCGTCCATTGTCTAATCCAAGTTCCGACGAAATACTGGCAATGAATTTCTTGAATTCTATAAGTAGCTGAAAATCATATAACAAGTCAGAAGTCACTAAACCAAACAGACATTCAGTCTCTTAAACGAATGAATTGGATATGAAAACTAGGAATCAGGAGTAACATTTACGCCATGTTTCTCGTTGTCAATGCCTTGAGTTCAATTTTTGATGGGCTGGGGCCTCAGGTCATGAAAACTAGGGAATGCAAGATTTAGTTGAGATTAACCGTATTCTTTGTCGAACACGAACTTTTTTTATACTAGTCTTAGGCTACGCGCGGTGCGCGTGTACCTTACAATAACTTATATTTTCTTAAAATTGCATAAATATTATTAAGTGATGTATGTGAGATATAAAGATGTAAACTAAAGATTAAATAAAAATTTAAATCTCTGAATATGAAGAAGGTTAATGATATTTAACTAACTAAACAAAGAATTGTACTTACTTTTTATTCTATGTTTAGTCACTTGTTTTTATAAATAAAGTGTAACTTCGATGGCATGGAATTAGAGGAACGTATTGTAATTTACTTTTAATTCTATGTTTAGTCAATTGTCTTCTTAATAAAATAAAGTATTCGTAAAATTTCTTAAAATAAGAAAAGGTAAAAAAGAAAACATTCCTAGATTTCTTAACATAAATAACAAAAGAAAATACGCATCTAATAAAGAATCATTAGTTATTTTGGGTATGACATCTAATATTTAATGGTTTCATTATACTGCCTAACGAAGAGAAATTTTAATTTAAGGAAGGTCCTAAATATTAGGCCAAGTATATTAATGAGAATTAATTTTAAAATTCTAAATAATAGGAAAGTAACTTAAATTACAATTTTGTCCAATATAAACTCTATTTTTAAAGGGTAAAAAAGGCGAACGACATTTCGCTAAGGGCCTTCGTGCTTTTAATATAGTATAGATATAGATAGATTAAGGTTGTTTGGTTGGTTGCATTATGAAAATTATTCACAATGTTATGAAACAATAAAAGAAGAAGAAGAATATTGCAGAGAAAAGTAGGGAGAGAGAATTCTTATTGATTTGGGATGAATTACAATGGAATAGAACCCTCTATTTATAGGGAGATGGTGACTTAGCCACCAAGTAATAAACCCAAGAATCTCTCTAAATATAGACATTTACCATAAATACAATTCTATTTATAACACTCCCCCTTGAATGTCTATTCAACAGATAATGTGCCTCGTTAAAACCTTAACTAAAATAAAACCTAGTGGGAGAAAAACTCTAGAGAAGGAAAAAGAGTACACATATCTACAATACGCCTTTTGGTTGCCTCGTTAAAAACCTTGCAAGGAAAACCCAGTGGGACAAAACCTTGTAAGGGAAAAAGAGTACAACGCGTATTAACTCCCCCTGATGAGAGCATCAATTCACATCTTTAAGCATTTGCATTCCAATCTTGTGTACCATCTTCCAGAGATCGTTGGTGGATATTTGATAAACAATATCAGCCATATTAACTTCAATGAATTTGTTTCACCTTGAAATCATCATCCCTGATAGATGTATTGTCTTCATATGATCTTGTTGGAATCATCATTTCAATATCTTCACATAGAGGTGAAAACTCTTGCTATCATATTATCATGCATATAGTTATAGCAAGATACATTTGTACACAAATTGCACTGAGGATATAGTACTTCATGACCATGAATTCTATATGCTTTAAGCAATTTAAATCCTTCAAGGATTTTTAAGTCATATAAGCCATATAATGGACTTTAGATGCATATCAAGTTTTCATGTCATGCTACACATATAAGATATCGAAAACTGATTGCACATACCATTGACTTTATACTTTCAAGTGTTTGAACTACATGTTCAAAACTACATGTCTTTCATATGAAACCAATTCTATTCGAATTGTTTCTTCAGACTTAAGATCCTCATATATATATATATATATATATATATATATATTTAGCGCTATCATAGATGTCGTCGACAAACATTTTATATCAGTTTCAATATTTTTTCATAAAGACATAACATAGAGATCTCTTCATTCATATTTTCAGGTACCTGAATCTCTCTTGAGATTTTATGAAGTGTTATGTCATGTGATCTTCTAGATCACTTGCCTCCTTTATTATGATCATTTTGATCATTTGCTCATCTTCTTTATCAAGAAGTTTATTTGAAACCGATTTGTCTATATGCTTTAAGCGTACTATAGACTTTGTCCTTCTAGGACTTATTCTAATAGGAGCATTTGCAATGAGAATATAGTTACTTTCTTTGGGTCAGCAAATGCGTCTGGCATGCTTTGCAATAAATTGCACATGAATTATCCTTTTATGAACTTCAAGTTCATATTATTTTATTCGAGGATCTAGATGTACAAATGATAATTCATTCCACGTAACTTTTTCTCAACTGTTTATCATGTCTCCCCCTCATGTTAGAAAAACTAACTTGTTTCCTCAACTTTGAGAACCCATCTTTGTGCGTTATGGTGTTAATCAAAATATACACCGCACATCAATAATAATAAGATGGAATTATTTGGTTCCTGACCCTGAACCACTTGTGAGGGGAGAAAATAATATACTTTCGTATATAACGTATATCAAACTGATATAGATAACTTTGTTCTCATAAGCAATTGTTTAGCTATTAAGTGGAGGCACTCAATAAATCATTTTGCTAAACCAACTGTGATGTAAACCAACTTATCAAGATGAACTTCTTGAATAGAAAATCTGGAAATTATGCTCGAAATTAAATTATTGAGCAAGTTACCTCGCAAAACACCATGTTGCGGGTTATTAATAATCGCACATGTAACCATCTCATAGATGCATCTTATGTGGTATACATGGCAGGTGAATGGGCCCATATTCACCTTTGATATTTCCAGCATTCATGGGATTCAATCCCAATTTTAGTTGGTCTATTAATTAATGAGAACAAGCAATATAAGAGAATTCGTAAAGAACTTTCTAGTTCTTTAATATTTACCCATGTGAATTCTCTTTTATTTTTGCACATCATACTTAAATTGATATGGGTAAACCAATTATGCCAACTGAATAAATTATCAATATTGATAAACTTCAGATTTACACCATGATGTGTGCAATTATGAATAAACTCCAAGTTTATTATGATATGGGTTTTTATATCAATAAATATCCACTTCATTGTGGTATTCTTTTGTTTATGTAGAACAAATTGGAGAATAAAGCGGGTAGCTTTTCACATACATATTACCCCGCTACAAGTTGTAGTAATAGAAGATATTAAATTTTTTCTTTATTTATAGTCACAATATAATCAACCGCTTTCGCGTATACTTTGGAAACTGAATAAGTTTCTTTGAGATTTACTACGACACAATACCTTATTGGTAATTAATTGTGTTTCTCCAAAATAGTATAATTGGCTCTTGCAGAGTTCTCAATTAATTTTGTAGTACCACATATTCATCAACACCCATATGGTGAATATCTCTTTTAAAGAGAAAGTTATACCATTATGGTTATGGTCAAAATTATATGCAAGATCTGTTTCTTGCATTACCGTTATTCTTTAATAATCACATTACCAAAATATTTTGGCGTACAATAGGTACGTGACCAATGACCATTCATGCGATAATAATGATATTGTTTTCTTATATCATCTCAAACCTCCTTTTAGAGGTGAGTGTGGTATATTCACTACCACTAGCACATTCATATTCTTTCAAGAATAAATATGTATTCATAAATCAGATGTTTTCACATTCACATCATGAATGGACCATAATCATCTATATGTGCTTTATAAAATATCATGTCAAATCGATGACAAATATTACTTTCACAGAGTGAAGGATTATTTTGAGAATCCTTATTATTCACATTATCACAATGATGACGATTATAATTTCGTCTAATACCACGTCTACATCCATTGATACCTTCACGGTTAATAATTTTGTCTTCTTTCAGACTTATCACATACTGCTATCACATTCTCTTAAGGGAATGAGAATGGACCAAATTCAATGGGACGGGTTTTCAATTCTTTGCCCACAATCATACATGAATTTGATCATGGCAAGGCATAGAAATTTTACCACTTCAGGTGGTTATAATTTCTTACAAATTCCATTAGAGTTATAATCAAATTTTGTTGTCTTTGCTTGTATTTAAAATCAAAGTATAGAATAAAAGAGAAAAATACGGTAAAATACTTACCTTAAATCCAGAATTTAATCACAAAGGAAGTTCATGGAACAATTGACAATCATTATGCTCAATCTCAAAGTTTTTACTCAATTGGTTAGAGTCTCGTGCTGATAACGTGTTATGAAACAATAATAGAAGAAGAAGAATGTTGCAGAGAAAAGTAGGGAGAGAGAATTCTTATTGATTTGGGATGAATTACAATGGAATAGAACCCTCTATTTATAGGGAGATGGTGACTTAGCCACCAAGTAATAAACCCTAGAATCTCTCTAAATATAGACATTCACCATAAATACAATTCTATTTATAACACACAATATTAATTTTTGGTAACTAGTGCGATATTTGATTTGCATCACAAAACTTAGTTAGCTCCATTAATAATCAAGATAATTTTTATGGGAATATATATATATATATATATTATTTTATGCAAGAAAGAATATATGATATATAAGTATATGAGAAATACATGAATAAGAGCATTTACAGAAAAAAATTACTAGACTCAGGTTATTTATTGGATCAGAAAAACCTGGTTTTATAAATCAAGTAACCATGTGGTTACGTTCTTTTGTAATGGGATCAAAGCATTTTTGATGTTAGAGAACCAGTAGTTCCGAAGACATCACCATGTGTCTAACGTCAGAATAATCATTGTAATATGGTGATTCATTTAAAATTGACAATTGTTGCACCATCACAATTCATGTACATTGACGATTCCTACATTATTATTCGCGGTTCAAACAATCCTTATAATATTGCTTACTGTATATTAATTCATACATTAGAATCTCCGCATAACTAACCTATAAGTTAAATGACACTCAATGCGAAAAATTAAGTTGCTTATTCTCGGCTATTTGTTTGACCAATTTGAAACATTGTAATACAACTCATGCCAAGGGATGTTAGACCTTCAACCTTGAATAGGTAGATACAGGCATACAACAAATTCTTGATTGCTAAATGCTTGTGCGTAGTGATCAACCTAAAAATAACATGTCTCTCCTTCATCAAATGCTTGGTGCTACAAATCCCATTGGCAAATCTAAGAAACCTCAACTGCTTTTATGTCAGCTGAAAAGAAGCATCTAATGATGAAAGGATGATATTTTACAGTCTTAACTGCAAAGTGAAAGCCGGTCTTAATGGTCATCATTGCATAGTCCGCGTTGATGTTTGAATTTTAGGCGGTTGTGTTAGTCTTTATGACAGAGTGTCTTCCTATTTTCCAGCTTTGCGCATGTGCAACGATAGGTAGCAGCCTTTTCTAATAAGGCTTCCTTCTCATAAGAAAGGGCCAGGCAATGACATCTCCTTTTTGGATGAAGACTGCACCAATCTCCTTTCTATTTTCCAGAAGCATCCTGAGGGCCAACACTGTGGTTACAACAGCTTCAGAGATTCAAAAGCTTGGTTGGCTCCACTGAGAGCTATCCTTCTTCAATAGATTGGTTTGAGATCTAACAAGATCATGCCCATTTATGAAAGGCCTATAATAGTCAACTAACTGGGCATGGCAATGGGGCGAGGCAAGGCTTGGAAAGGTTTAGTGCTAAGGGTGGGGGAAGCTCTTAGCAAAGCAATGAATGCCAACGCATTTGTCCGAAGACATTAGTCATTTAAAGTATGTACTTCAATGTTTCACAAGTTAAAGAACATTTTCACATAGGAACTTATATTCAAAGACCCTCCGTTGGGATCTCTGGCGCTGTCAAAAAGCCTAACTCTTAATTCTTCTAGGACCATTTCGGAATTCCTTCCGAAGCCTTCAAATTATCTTTATGGGTAGTGTCATTGCACCAATTCATATGATCCCCTTTTGCTGGCTTTGCACCTGCCATCACATTTGTGGTAAGACTCGTTATTATCAATTCTACAAAGCCCCTATTTCATTCAATAAGCAAATCGCTTTGCAGAGAGTACTTAGGGCATTTGGAAGTACTTTTACAGTGTTTCATAAATACCCGAAAGCACTTACTACAAACAAACTTTATGGCCAAAACATTCAGTTTTACATGTTTTGGTAATCAAGTGCTTTTATATCTTGACCACCAAAACTAACAGTTAACTTTGTTTTGTTTCTTTCTAATGCATCTATGAAAACTCACTGCCACACACAAGTACTTTAACCAACTAGCATGAGATAATCAAATCTGAAACTCATCAACCATTTCTACAATTCATATAGAATGTTGGAAGAGATCTCTTACGTCTGATCAAGAAAAGAAGCTTCTTCTGAATTGGACTTGGGAACCATTGATGCTTCCCAATCGTTTTACACCAGTTGCCCATCTCTCCATGTCCTCTTTCACTTCCCATATCTTGCTTTCTGTTTCCCAGTCCCATATTCTCTTGATGGTTGAGAATAAACCTCTGTCGCACGTTGTGTTCATACCTGAATGCTATATGATAAATTCACCAGAAACAAGACAAAGAAGATCAGAAGCTAGCTCAATCAACCAGCAGACTTGCTTGAAGAACATGCCTTTGGAGTTGTCAACACTAGACGTGAGTATTAATTCCTGGGCCAATTTGATAAGCTTAAATGTTTAAATGCTTTTCTCAGGGTGCCTAATGGAGTAAAAATGATCATGAAAACAAACTCAATAAATGGATGTAACCTGGAAAATGATCTTGTTTTGAGAAACGAAGGTCAATGGAACTGAATAACTTTGATGTTATATGGATTTGGCAAAGCTGCTTCTTCTCATTGAGTTTTGGAAAGGGAAAACACACCGGCTCAAAATTTCAGATCAGAAATGAAATGAGACTGGGATTAAAAAAAACTGTATTTACCACTTGAGAGGAAGCCGATATAACCAACAACCCATCTGAATGATCTGGGCTTCCAGAATTCAGTATGAGAGGTTGTTTTACTGCAATGCCTGCCATGTCGACATCAAGAAATCCAAATTCCACCATCCTTTTCAGCACTCTAGCTTGGAAGGTCTTTCCTCTGAGGATATCACAGCAAGGTTTTATATTTTCAGACAAGAAATAAAATGCAGAAGTACCCCATAAAAACACCAGAAGAAGCTATGTCACGCCAAGGAAAAGTAAGTAACAAGTTCACTGAGCTACAAAACCTGCTAGAGTCCCTGAACGGCGACCGGAGTTCTGGGGCTGGTATCATTGCTGCAAGCATAGCACATTCCCCCAAGCTAAGAAGAGATATATGCTTCCCAAAATAAAATTTGGACGCAGATTGAATACCATAAATGCCATGTCCCCAATATATCTGGTTTGTCACAGGCTCTGTTAAATTTTCACGAACAATAAGGAAAAACAAAATAGCTTACAGGACATGTCATGGAGGGACAAACATGATATTTTTATCCATTTGATAATATCGTTGGAATATCATTTAGTCGATGTATTTACCAACAAAGGTCATTTTGCATTCCTCAGTTTTATCTCATCCGAAGCAACAACCGGACCGTAAACGAATTAAGCAAAAATAAACAAATCTGAAGAAAGAAAAAAAGAAAAATGCATTTATTTTCCAGTACTTGAAGTAATTTATGAATGAAGTTGAGATAGCAACGATTGAAGATGTACTTGACCTTACACAAATAAGCACTCAAGATTTCCATTTTTGAGATTGTTCCCTCTAGTGCTAAAGCCAGAATCATCTCAACAATTTTCCTCAAGAATGTGCGTTCATTCTTCAAGAATGAGTTTTTGACAAGCTGCCACAGGTAAGAAGTTTACAATGAATAAACAGAAATACACGACTTATTTGAAAAAGAGTCTAATAGCACACACAAAAAGTCACACCCTTGCCTTGCCAATAAATAGAACTAAATAGCAGGTAAATAATGAGAATTACGAACATTTTACTGTGGTAGACAACATCATTTTCTAAGTGGAGAAGCAGAAACTTAACATTGATTATCAATATATATTTAAAATATCAGGCATAATGATGTGAGAGGCAAACAAAAAATAAATTTTATGCCATAGTGAAACTTTCAATATGTTCTCCAGGATGCACTCATCAGACTGGTGCTTAATACCACGTTTTAGCCTGTTCTAAGACCAAAAAGGAAATTATAGTTTGGAGAAGAAAACGAGTAGAAATGGGAATTGCTAATGTTTAGTATATTTTAGTAACGGAGGCATTTCAAGAAGTTGAAAACAGCAAGTAGAAAAAATAGAAGAAAGAAAAAAAAAAAAAAAGAGGAATTCAAGTGGGTAGACAAGACAGAGGTAATTGCCACATAAAGGAAACTAGTAATGGTGCAAAGGTGATCTGGACAAACTGAACTTAAACTCGGAATCTTGACTTAATAATAAAGGCTGAAGTAGAAAAGGAAAAGCTGGCAGCCGCCTGAACCTTAAAAAGGCATTATAGTTGGCCAGATCTTTAGGTTGAAATTTCAGCAAGGTGTTGTCACATATTAGTGAGCATAAGCAATCATGTTAAATCACGGATGCTGTAAAGTTGATTCCTTTGGCTGGTAAAGTTGGACTTCCTACAAGTGCAACAGATGAGATTCAGATAGGACCAGTCCAGAAGGATAGTACACTTTGTGTTTAATGAGAAAGAAAAAGAGAAGTGCTCTTTTTGCAACAAATCTAGGGGAAGCTGCTAGCAGCACTAATCGCCATTTTGTCCTCATTTAGTTAAGAGATGAAATTAATGGTTTCTTCTAATCGCCAGGTATTTTCGACGTATAAATGAAGTATAACAAATAGTTCAACATAAAGCAAGATCTTTTTCCTTTCTACTGGGGTTGGAGGGTGGGTGTAAGGGAAAAGGGATGGTCATAGTGGAGGTGTCCGGATGAAACATACATTTCTACGTTGAATGAGGTATGCATGAAAAGGTGCTAGCTATTTTCCAATGAAGAAATCAGAATATCATGAACGTGATGCTCATCCAACCTTGCTCTAGATCACTACTAAAAATAAAAGACTACTATTGAAGACCCTCGAAGCTGATATAGAATTCGAAGTCTCATTCGAACGACTGTCAAGTTGTAGATGTTCCACAATGAAATCTCCTGTTGCTTCTTTTTGACCTAACATACTCTGCAAGTCTAACATACCTCAATCAAAACCAAGTTATTCTTATTTTTGAGTACTTAACATAGCCCAGACATAGCATCCTCCATGTCGTTTTGAATAGTTCTGCCACTAAAACATCTTTGCTTTTAGGATAAGCAGTATTATTTTACTTCTAGTTTGTTTCGTTTTCTTTTGCCCCTTTTGGGTGGAAGGAACAAAACCTAATATCTGATCCGATATAGAGATTAGATACTGCCTTGTGCCATTTACCAGACACAGACATCAAACACATTTGCTGTATCTGAACAAGCTTGAACCAAGAGTTAAGAATGGAATGCATTCCCTTTTGGGTAAAAATTCAATATTCATGTTTCTTCAAGAGTAACCTAATATACATTTGGACACAATTTACAGATTATCTGCACTCCACTTCTATAAAATCAAGTAGCACCAGCTAGACTCTATCTTGGACCCGAGATCTGTTGGGAGGAAATATAAGAGAAGCAAGCATTAGAGATGCTCCTAGAGGTTGTATGAGAAGTATTTGCTTGCGGATATAACATGACATCAATCTGGCCACCAGCTTCTTCCATGGTTGATGCCTCAGCAAAACGTCGCCCGTAGAAACGTAAAAAGTTAAGAGATTCCATTCTTGGCTCAGTTGGTGGTATCTCGCCTTCCAACATGCCTACCACACTAACCATAGTTGGCCTGAGAGCTGGCTCCTCATGGACACAGCACAATGCAACCCGCACGAACTTCTCGATATCTCCACTACTGACCCGCCCTTCAAGTTTTGGGTCGGCAAGTTCAAGGTGCCTTCCTTGCTCGTGCATCTCTAATGCAAATAAAGGGAAATACACAAGTCCCTGTGCAGATGAAGATGATGAGTGATCTCCAGTGGCAGTATCATCAAGGCTGTGACTTTGTGTTCTTTTAGAACAGTTTTTCCTTCCACTTACAATTTCAAGGAGTACCATTCCAAAGCTGTAAACATCAGTTTTTTCTGAGATTGCAGAACTTGTGAGCCATTCAGGAGCAAGGTAGCCACGAGTCCCCCTCATTGTTGTGAATAGACTGGACTGTTCACGATTCAGAAGCTTGGAGAGGCCAAAATCAGATATTTTTGCCTGAAAGTTATCATGCAAGAGAATGTTCTCTGGCTTTACATCACAGTGGACGATCTTTTGTTCACAGCCACTATGCAAGTATGCAAGTCCGCGGGCAGAACCAAGAGCTATCTCAACCCGTTCTTGCCATTCCAGGACAGGTCCATTACCAAAAAGAGTGCGATCAAGCGACCCACGGTTCATATATTCATAAACCAATAGGCGTTGTCTCTCTTGAGCACAGAAACCTTTCAACTTGACCAAGTTTATATGGTGAATACTACCAATTATTGCAATCTCAGTACAAAAATCTCTCTGTCCTTGAATGCCCAAATTTATTATCTTTTTTACTGCAACAAGAGTTTTGTCAGGGAGCACACCCTTATATACAGCACCAAAGCCTCCTGCCCCAATCTGAATCTTGAAATTATCAGTAGCAGCCTCAAGCTCTTTGTACTCGAACCTTACAGGTAATCCTGGGATGGAGAAGGCATCTAGGTCCTCTGAAGAAGGAGAATTAGGTCGGCTTATTTTTGATTTTATCTTCCCGAATTGTTGGGGTCGTGATCTTCTCCACAATATGAAACCCAGTGCCATCAGGAGGAAGACTCCAGTGAAAGGTAAGAGCACTGTTGCAACTAAAGGAAAGCTTACAGTTCTCTGATCAAAATTATTATTATCCCCAAAGGTTGTTGAAGCTCCAACCAAGATCTTAACAAATCCCAACAGATTATTATTACTTGTCCTTGCCATAATTGACCCTAATTCTTCTTCAAGTTTGTAACAAGAACCAGATGAGTTTGCATAGAATATCCCCAAGCATGAACAGTCTACTGAGCAGAGATTTTGACACATGGATAGATTTACCCCATACCTGAAGGGCATGGTAAAATCAGTACTGAAGTAGTCCATACCGAAGCCAAGTCTTATGTATGACGCAGAGGAAGAATTTGATGGACTGCTATAGTTGGTGGAATTGCAAGAAACTGGCAAAGAATAAGAACTGTCAGTAGGCACACAGCTGGTTGAATTATGTGATCTAAGATTGAAATTAGCAGGACAGGAACATATAGGATTATCTGATAACACATCGGAGGTGCATATACCAAGCCCTCCACAAACATAAGGTACTCGACACCCATCTACTGGCGCAACAAAATCCTGTTTAATGTCAGCGCCAACAAAACTACTAATGATAAACTGGCCTGAATCATCCAACTTGGCAAAATGAAAAGTGGATTTTAACAAGTTCACCATTATCACAACTACAGAACCATTTTGACCAAAAAGATACAGACCTGTCTGATTGACAGCCATGTATTCCACTTCATTATTTGAATTAGTATAAGATTTGGTCTCCATGGACAACTTCCAGTATGTCAGACCTTGCCACTGTAAAATAGCATCAGAAGCAGTCAAAGAAAGCCTGTAATGACCCTTTGACAAGCCATCACCTGACATTGCACTAGAAAGCATCATGCCAACAGGCAACTTCTGTCCAATAACAATTGTATCTGTCGGATGATTAAAGCTTTCCCAAAGTGTCCCGTTAAACTGATCAAGAAGAAGGAGATTTCCAGCCTCAGTTAGCTGCATCGCGTATACTGCTGACTTTGCTGGTGGAGTTGACCATTTAAAGCTGCCATCTTTTTCAGTAATGTTGATACCATTCTTAGTCAACCTCATAACTCCTGAATTTGAAACAGGTGAATCACCATTTGCTGACCAGATAATGGTATTGGATTCCACATGGATAACACACAAATAAAAATTAACTTGTTCAGAACCGGGATTGAAGATAGCAGCTTTGAACGTTCCATTGCGAGAAAACAAGAAACTTCCAGTGCTATCAATAAATTGGAGATTGGAAGCAGTAAAGTTGGGATAGACAAATTCTGTCAAGGTAAATCCAAAGACAGGACTAATGGACAAAGATACAATGAGAAAGAATAAGATGGACTCCATATAGAGTAATGATGAAAGAAAGAACAAAAACAGCTTGGCTGGAAATTGTATAGATGCGGCTGGAATTGGTCTACTATTACTTTATGCATTTGCTTTTTCATACTTCCCTCTATTGTTTAAAGTTGACTACTGAATTAACTCTGTTTACACCAGCTTGATAATGATTGGTGACCAAGTTGAGATATGTGTCACATTAGGTGATAGCAACAACTGAGGATGTAAAATATAACATTGCAGCGTCTATCTGGCATGATCGCCTGAATATATGGTTATAAATAGTAAGTATATTGAACATTCATGAACCATGACCTCATAAAATATTTTCTAAAGCCATTATTCAAACAAAAGGCATCATTTACTTTGAATTCTATATTCAGTTGAGGTGACACTACCCATTATTTAATTAATTAAAAAGAGTAGTGGTTTTCCTAGAACTATAAAGAAAGAAGACAAAGTGCAACATGTAATTCTTCTTACCGAAGACCACTTGTAATAGCAATGGAGTTATGGTTCAATCTTTATTTTACTGGAGATAGTTGAGTTGACAGCAACTGTTACCTAAATTAAGTCTTTAATGACACCCATCATACACCTTTCCCACTGACAGCCGATTTCTTGTCTAAAATATCCTACCATACACAGAGATCATCCTACTTCTACAATTTAGCATGTCAAGCATTAAAAACACCCCACTAAAATATCTAATCCAAAATGAGAGAGTCATCCACATGATAAAAGTAAATTTAAAAAAGAAAGAAAGGAAAGTTACACAGCTAAATTAATTTTCCAGCTTTAACTATCCTAGCCATAATCCCAATATAAAATAAGTAAAGTAGAAAGCAGAGGCTGAAGTGCTCAAATAGCTTCTTTTGGGGCCACTGTTTATACTTTGTCACTGTTTTAAAATATTTTGCAAATATAACCTGTACGCTACACAATCAGAAGAGTGGGAAATATACGTTACCACTTGGTCTAATTTGGTCATACATTTCTTATAGTTTTCCGGCATTGGGCCTAAAGTTCCCAGTGAACTTGAGTGATTTAGATCATAGGTGAAAGTGAAACCCTCCGAATTGGTTAAAAACTTCTTCTACAACTTCTCAGTGAACCTGGGTTAAAACTTAAAACTTATATGCTTATGAAGGGGAGGTCATAATTTGCTAAGGTTTTAAAAAATGGGACACTCAGTTAGTCAGTTATATTTTTGGCGTTAAAGAAATGACATAAGTCAACGCCCAAAAGTGATTCATGTGTGGGCTTTGAGCCTGCTGATCTGTGGCCCAGCTATCTTGGCCCGGTTGTTTAAACCCGAAAAGTACACAAAGTTATTTAAAGGATTCGTTGAGGCATAACAACAAACAACCTATCCGCGTACTTGAGTACCTGTTGGGTAATTGTGCTGCCACCACCAAGAGACGAGAGCGACAAAACAGCACGAGCAACGCCAACGGGATCGACCCCAAAATGGTGAAAGAAGCGTCTGTCCTCGTAGGCAACCACAGCTTCTATCAAATGCTGAGGACAACTACTCATCACCTCTAACTCAGCTCGTTTAGAGAAAGCAATGAGTCGGGTCCATCTTTGAGGAAACTGAGGAACAAGAATTGTTGAAACGATGCGAAGGGAAAGAAGTGCAAATGAAAACGTTAAAAGAATGACAACCTTTGTCACAAAAGAATGGGTGTTGTCGAAGAAGTCGTGAGCTGCATGTGAACGTTGCGAGAAGCAAAGTTGGAAATGTGAGTTATGGTTGTGAAGAGAGATTTTGGGGAAGAAATGAGGAAAGTGGATGGAGGAGAAATGGATTAATGGGTTGATTTTCTTGAAGCCTATACTTAAGTGAGGATTAGCTGTGAATGTTTGGTTGCGTTCTGGAATCAATTTGAAAAAGGTCAATGAAGCCATTTGCTGAAGGAGATTCAAAGTGTCATTTCACCAATTAAAGCAACTCTATAATAACGGCGAACTAAGAATTAGGAAGACCTGAATACGATTTTCCCCATTTCCGTCCGTCAATATTACCCAATCAAGTAAGGGTGTGTTTCGCCCTTGCAAAATGTTTTCCTGCGGCCCGTTTGGCCATAAAAAATGATGGAATACCTTATTTATTTTAAATAAATACCATTTAAAAAAATTATATTTCATAACTACCTTTTAATTTTTATAGTCAAATATCTATTTATGGTCACCTCCTATCCTTAAGCCATAAAATACCTTTGTATTATTTTTCTCTCTTATTCTTTCAGATTTTTCTCCGCCCTCTCTCTCTCAACTCCAGTCTTTCTCCATAAAAATTTATCTTGTTTTAACGAATCAGATCTCATGGCCTACTGAGGAAGATAAGTAGTCTGTAGTAGTCTTGAGACGGACGCGTTGACAAAAGGACAATCAAATTGTTTCTATTCAAGCCATAAATCCATAAATCCTCTTTCTCTCGTTTCTAAATATATTATGGCTTGTTTTAACGAATCAGATCTCATGGCCTACTTCGGATACCAGCTTGGCAGAAGGACGCGTTGACATATTGTTTTTTTTAATTTATGCTCGTCGGAGCCGGCGACGGAGATTCATCTCCATTGTCTCGCGAAATTTTCATTGTCAGTGGGATGGGGCTCTGAATCAATGTCGAAATCAAGCCCTAGAGAGAAAGATCCACCCCATTCTGATGGCCGTACTTTGCCATGAAATTTGGACATAGCCACTGCAACTCTTGCCTCTCGCCACCTCCATTGCTGCTTTTCTTCATCTACCAAATTCGCAATTACTAACAAAAGAAGACAATCTACTATTGAAAATAAGGAATTTCTTTCGTTTTTGCACCAAATTTTGAGATTTTCGAGTCAGAATCGCGACCCTCTTGACGAGACGACATTAGGGTTGTTCTTGAACAAAGACGACGGAGTTTGGGGCTGAGCAACTTGAAGAGTCTGTACCTTTTTTTCGTTGTATTTCAATGTATCTCGTTGTATTCTATGTATTTTATTGTATTCATCGTCTTTTTTTCCATTGTATTTCAATGTATCCCGTTGTATTCCATGTATTTCATTGTATTCGCTGTCTCGCTATATTTCATGAATGTATTAATATGTTTTTTTTAAATATATAGTTTATGTATTCAAATGTATCTGCAGTATGTATTCATACGTTTTTGCACTATAGATGACCTGCTATACTTCATGTATTCAATGTATTTTTATGTATTTAACTGTATTCAATGTAATTATGTAATTTCTCTGAAGATTGCTATATTTTTGGGGTGTTTTTAGATTGAGAATCTTTTTTATAAGTGGAAATACAAATTTTGTGTGTTAGAATTGAGTTTGAGTTATATTAGGAGTATATTATGTTAATTGATTCACTTTCCGTTTAAAAATAGCTGAATAGACCATGAATTGCGTAATTACGTTACTGTATTCACAAATACATATCGTAAATACAGTCGAATACAATAGTCTGTCTAGCTGTAATCCCCTATTTCACGTCGTGAATACAGTCGAATACAATAATCTGTCTAGCTGTAATCCCCTGTTTCACGCCGAGAAATGATACTGTGTTCATGAATACAGTAGCTTAAATACATCGAATACACTCTAAAAAACCTGAAAACATAACTATAGGAAGTAATATAGTAAATGGTGGCTACAACTACTTAATAACCACTAAACAATAGTTGTTTTGTGAAAATTTATCTTTTTTTCGAAATTTTTTTCACCTTTTCTCAGAATCAGTGTTTGGCCATGAAATTTCAAATTTCACTTAAAGTTGAATTTCAAAATTTATAAAACTCCAAAAAACTACTTTTCAAAATTTTCGCTTCAAACCACTCACAAAAATTCAAAAATAGCTTCAAATTGTATTCATGTCCAAACACAACTCTAATTTTCAAATATCATTTTCAACTTGAATATATTCTTTTACTTTTTTTCAAAATTTCACAATTTTTATGTCCAAATGCCCATCTAGAAAATGAGTGGTTTTATTACTTATATTCTAATGTTTGATTAGTAAGTAGAAACTATTTTCGAAAAATATTTTTTAGTGTTTGGTTAGTGAGTAGAAAATAATTTTTGGTAAATATCTAATTTCGGCAAACAATATGGGAGACGAATGGGTAGGAGGGGAACAGGGGATGGGGGTAGGGTGGGGTAGGGTTGGGTGGGGATGTTGTGGGTTGGGTGGAGGGTAGGGGTGGGGGTTGGTTGGATGGAAGGTGGGGGTGGGTGGGTTGGTGAGGGGAGGAGTAGAGTGAGAAAGGTTGAAAACGAGTTTTTAAAATGTTTTTCCTCCCTGAACCCTGAACCCTCATCTTATGAGGGAAAAAATAAAATTGGAGAAAAATGAGTTCATGAGAAAAAAGTTTTCCAAAAGTATTTAGCCAATGGGTCAAAATGGTGCTAGTTTTTCTTGTGGGGGGGGGGGGGGGTGGGTCTTTTTCGGTAGATTATGCAGACTGCATACCAGTTATGTGGATTGCAGACCCGTTGCGAAAATGGTCCAGCCACTTGGGAAATCTTTAGAAGGAGAATCTGTGGTCTAATGTGCGATCACATAACAGAAGTGGGAACCGCAAAATTGCCAAAGATCTAGCCAGTTCAATTCAAAAGTTGAGAGGATCATTTCGCGGTCCCTTTTGGCGGATCACAGAAGCGATATGCACTCCTTTTCGCGATTGCGAATCTGTTTCTAGGGACATTTTTGAATTTTTTTATCTGACAATATTTTTAATATAAGGCTGGAAGGGCATTTTAGGAGGGGATTTTCATCTATTTTGAGAGAGAGATAAGGGGGAGCACTAACACTTCTACATATCAAGACCTTAACTCGATTCTTGGAGTTCATAGATGCAATTTACAAGGTCTTCTACTATCAAGGTAAGATTCCATCCCAAGATCTCATGCAATCTTCAATAATGAAGATGTCAGATGAGAATCGAATATTGGAGCTTATGGGATGGTGATTAGAAGCCACAAGCTCCCAATCTTGAGTTTGGGTACAGTGGAGAGTAAGGAGAAGGTGTTGTTTGACGTAATTATTGGGTAGGTGCAATTTGGATGACCATGCATGTGCAGTTAAAGGTCACATACTACCCAAAGACGATTTGGGGATGAAGAAACACCATTATTAAAGGTGATAAAGGGCTATGTCCTATAGGTGTTTGATATAATGCCTCAAAGACTTAAAAGCATAGAAACCCTCATTAATGTTGGTTTAGTTGAACTTTTGTGATGTAGATTGAAGTATTACAAGTAGTGGAACATAGTAGGACTCCTAAGGAAGCTTGATTAAGGTATGTTTGGCTAAACCCTTCCCATAGAATTGGATTCCATGAACTCCTTATAAACTCCAAGTATAGTTTGTTCAAGTTTCTAGTCCTTTTGTTTTGAATTACCTCAAATGTTTGAATCACCAAAAGCTTATGAACTCGATTTATATTACACTTTACATCTTTATGCTCTCCTCTTTGAAAACTGTCACGACCCAAAATCCTACCAAGTCGTGATGACACCTAACCCAATCCGCTAGGTAAGTAAAATTGTATAACTTACTATCATAATGATAAAATCATCAATATTACTGTGAAAGAATTCAATACAACTATCCCAAGAACTGGTAATACAAGTCATGAACCACTAAGATTAGATTTACAATGCGGTTATAAAGAATATTTACTACATTTGTTTGAAGTTTACATAAACAGAAATAAAATCCTAAATTACCATGAACAAAAGGTAGCATGAATCTAGTATGCTTGTACGTCTCCAATGCAAGGCTTCGTCTTCCACAACTACTCATCTCCATAATCTGCACGTAAAGTGTAGAAGTGTAGTATGAGTACAACCGACCCTATGTACTCAGTAAGTATCTTGGCTAACCTCAGAGAAGTAATGACGAGGTTTATAAGTCAAAAGATACTCACTTAGGAGAACATGTGCATCTCAATAACATGTATAATATAGAGAAAATATTCCAAAAAGACAATTACAGAATAAAGAATATCAGTGATAAAGGTGCACAACTGGGATAGGGTAATAAATAAATTCTAACAATTCGACATTTTCAACAAATACAACTTGCACCAACCCCGCTCATGAAGAGGTATGCACCATATAATGTGTATGTTCAATCCTCATACATGACTGTAAACCTGTGCTCAATATGATCTGATTCCGTATCAATTGCCAAATAACCCGTTAAAGAGACTCATCCAAGAATCAAATATATCTATGGATGATGACAACTTCCTTATCATGTCAATCTGATACACGACCGATAACTCGACAAGACATGAGATATCAACTCCATATAGGTAAATCCATCTTGACAACCAAATCATCAAATAATAACATAGGCATAAATTAGAATGTTAGATACAACACAAAATCATTTAGAAATACATGACAAACATAAAGGATTTATATGCATTTTCAAGAATGTCACCCTCGTATTTCACATTTTATCACAATAACAATATCCACCCTTATCGATCCATACCCCGGCACAATAGTAACATCCACCCTTATCGCTCTGCACTCGACACAATAACAATATCCACCCTTATTGCTTCGCACCAGAATAACAATATCCACCCTTATCACTCCGCACCCAATACAATAATAATATCCACCCTTATCGCTTTGCACCCGACACAATAACAATATCCACCCTTATCACACTGCATATGACAAAATAACAATATCCACTCCTATCGCGTCGTACCCTGACACAATAATAATATTCACCCTTATTGCTCCGTACCCTGACACAGTAACAATATCAATCATAATCGGACGATAAAAAATCTCATGCCAACACCTAACCAATCCGCCCAACGTGTCGACATGTGCCATAATAACAACAATGTAATAAGCCACATCGTCAAAGACATATGCTCATAATTTATTAACAAAGTGCACAAGGACATAGAAATAAATAAATGGGAGGGTTAAACATATAAAGCATGACTACGGCTAAATTAACTAAGAAATTATTCTACAAATGTCCAACTCGGCCAATTTAGGAAATGGTAATCCTCAAATATGATCTCTACCATGAAAAGGGATGAACTCCCATAGTCATACAAAGGATCGCACATACACAGAGAGTACTCGTTCAATTCAAGGCAAAACACGAGAGCAACGAGAATGGGTGTGTGTTCATAACATACATGCGACTACTTCCGAGGAAGTATAGCATCACTCTCAAGATTAGTTCATCAAGTTCAAACTAAGGCATCAATAACCTTAACATTAGCTCTAGCATGGGTTATTATGCTCACATAGTCAATTAGTTGAATAATATATATAATCAAGTAGAACACACAACCAACAAGATATAGAGTAATCTAATATCCACCCCGAGCATGAATACCCATGGAACATGTATATACGCTCATCACCTCATACATACATCACCCCCGGATATAGAAAATAATATCAATTATTAGAAAAGGCTCAACCAAAGCTAGACAAGACACTTACTAAAACAAACGAAAGTATTACTCTAAAAATGCCTTCCCATGCGAATCGACACCCAAACTGCCCAAATTTAGCTAAAAATAACTCAATAACACCAAATAAAGCCATAGGAATCAAACCCAAATTATAAAGGTCGAATCTTTAATCAAATACTCAAAGTCAATCAAAAAAGTCAACCTGGGCCACACCCTGGAACTCGACATGACTAACCAATCCGAGCAGCCATTTGAATACGAGTCCAAATATATAAGTTTCATCCAAAACCAACTCCATATCGGAGTTCAAACCTCTATTTTTTACTTTTGAAAAGTTTTGCCAAAACCCCCAATTTCTCTCTTAGATTTACCAATCAAATGTCAAAATCAAATATAGAATCATGAATAATAATCAAATCCGAGTCAAGAACACTTACCCAATCCAAGTGAGTGAAAATTGCCTCAAAAATCGCCTCCATCCAATCTACCAATCTCAAAATAATGAAATATGAATAACATCGAATTTTAACATGTTATCAAGCAATATCGCACCTATGACTGAGATACCCGCTTCTGTGAAACCGCATATGCGGCCAAAACCTCGCTTCTACGAGCTGCCTCACCTCAGCCACCAATCGTTTATCCGGCAAAGTTTGCGCTCATGCGCATACATACCCGCTCCTGCGGACGCGCAGATGCACGAATAATCCGCATTTCTGGACTTTCCATACCAGCTTTCCTCGAGATGTGACCACCCCAGTGCATCTGTGACCTCGTACCTGCGCAAAAATCATTGCAGGTGTGCGACACCAGTACCAGGCCTGCCAAAACACTCCCAAATGGCCCAAAGCTAACTTGAAACACATCTGAAGGCCCCGGGACCCCGTCTAATCCTACTAATAAGTCCAAATACATTATCCAAACTTATCCAAAAGCTCGAACACCAAAACTCATCATGCAACCTTCCAATTCAAGAACTTCAGATATTCACAAACTAAGCGTTTGATCCATACCAAATCAACTCGGAACAAAACCAAACTTTGCGCACAAATTTGAAATGACAAAACGGACCCATTTTAAGTCCCGGAATAACAATCAAAACCCGTTAGCCACAAAGTCAAGTCATGGTCAAACTTATGAAATTTCTAAACCTTCAAATTGCCAACTTTCAAAAAAAAACCATATTATCCTAGGAACCTCCAAATACAAATCCTAATATATCTCTAAGTCCAAGATCACTATACAAACATATTGGAACCATCAAAATATGAATCTGAGGTTGTTTATTCACAAGTCAAATATTGGTCAATTCTTCCAACTTAAGGCTTCTAAATTGAGAATTACTCTTCTTAATCAATCCCGAATTTCTCGCCAATCAAAACCAACTATTCACGCAAGTCGAAATAAATCATATGAAGCTACCCAAGACCTCAATCCATCAAATGGAATGCCAATGATCAAAACGATCGATAGGGTTGTTACATTCTCCCCCACTTAAACACATGTTCGTCCCCGAACGTGCCAAGAGTCGTTCCAAAGCCATCAAATCACTATATAAACTCACCATACACTTACCTATGGGTGATCTTACGTTACCTCAATCTATATAAGCCTGTCAACATAACCTAACTGAAGATGTTTTCTTGAACCTTAATCCATAAACCTTAGAACCCAATCTCCAACACCCGAATTTTTTTGTAAGACCCAATTCTCACATCTATACACTTTATAAGTCTAAAAAAGTTGCATCAAGCCATAACCATATTCCAAGATATAATCACATAATATACTACTGCAACAACCCGGCCGGTCGTTTTTGGAATTTTTGCCCCGATCCCCTATTGACTGCTTCCCCTAAGTCCATTTCTGCTATTTTTGTTTGCCGGGACGTTCGGTGTTGGGTTTTCGGAGAGTTTTGGGACACATAGTCCCTAAAGGAGAGCTTAAGTGTTGGAAAATGGTCCATAGTCAGAACAGTATGAAGACAGCCTCGGAATGAAAATCCGATGGTCCCGTTAGCTCTGTTAGGTGATTTCGGGGTTAGGAGCGTGTTCGGAATGTGTTTTGGAGGTCCGTAGCTAATTTAGGCTTGAAATGCCGAAGTTTGAATTTTTGAAGTTTTCGGTCCGATAGTGAGATTTTGATCCGAGGTTAGGAATGGAATTCCGGAAGTTGCAGTAGCTCCGTCATGTCATTTGGGATGTGTGTGCAAAATTTCAGGTCATTCGGACGCGTTTTGGTTAGGTTTTTGATCGAAAGCGTGTTTTGTGAGAATTTGAAGTTCTTAGGCTTGAATCATTGATTAATTTGAGTTTCCGGCATTGTTTTAGGTGGTTTAAGGATTGGTACAAGTTTGAATAAGGTATTAGGTGTTATTGATGCTTTTGGTTGAGGTCCCGGGGGCCTCGGGATGATTTCGGATGGTTAACGGAAAGATTTTTAAAGTTGAGGGATTGCTGCTTTTGCTGCTTCTGATATTTTCGCATCTGCGGTTTGGGGACCGCAGATGCGGCTAGGTGTACCGCAGATGCGGATTTTTGGGTGGCTTCCAGGTTTCGCAGATGCGGAAGTATAACCGCAGAAGCGGTTTCGCATCTGCGGAAGAAGGACCGCAGATGCGACTCCTGACCCTTTTAATGAAGCCGCAGATGCGGCAGATGTTCCGCAGAAGCGGGACCACAGGTGCTGTCCCTTGACCGCAGATGCGGAATTCACTGGCCAGAAATAATGAGTTCGAGGGTTTAGTTTCAAAGTTAGAAAAATTGAATTGGAGCTCGGGAGAGGGCGATTTTGAGAGAGATTTGAAGAGGAGATCATTGGGTAACGGTTCTTTAACCCTTTCTAGTTATATTTCATCAATCTTTAGTTAATCTCATCATCTAATTTCGGATTTTGAATGGAAAATGGGTAAAAACTTCATAGACCTAATTATTGAGATTTGAGTGGGTTTTTGACCTCCGATTTGAGAGATTTTTATATGGTTAGACTCGTGAGAGTACGAGGGTTCTGAAAATGTTAAATTCATCCGATTCCGAGACATTGGCATGAGGGGCGTTTTGGTCATTTTACATAATTTCGCGTATTAGCTTAGAATTTGATTGTAGAATCAGTTACTTAAAGTATTATTTACATCATGAAATTGAATTGAATAGATTTGGGCCATTTGGAGTCTAGTACTCGTGGCAAGAACGTGGTTTCTAGTTGATTTTGAGCCGGTTCGAGGTAAGTGGCTTGTCTATCCTTGTGTGGGGGACCTTCCCCTTAGGTTTGATATATTGGTAATTGAAATGCCTTGTACGTGACGTGACGAGTGCGTACTTGTGCAAATTGTTGGAAATCGGGCTTTTCTTTAAGTACTTATTAGTATGTTCTTCTCCTGCTTTTATTACTTGTACTATTAAGCCTATTGTTAGCTTAGGAAAGCATGTCTAAGTGATTTAATTGCTTTAATTGTTCAATCTGTTTACCTGAACCCGGTGCAGTATGCTAGGCTAGAATTATTGGTTGCCTTAATATGAAATTTCCCTTCTCTGAATATTTTCTTGCTGCTGTAGTATATTTATATTGGGACTACGGATGTGGGACTCCGGTAGCTCCCCCCTTGTCTGTTTACTTTGGGACTACTGGTTAGATTCCCGGTAGATCCCCCTGCACAGTTATGGAACTACGGGAATGCACTCGGTAGATTCCCCCAGTACTGGGTATTTATATTTGGGAACTACGGATCGGGATTCTGGTAGATCCCCCGCGCATTGATAGTTGGACTACGGGACGGGATCCCGGGAGATCCATCGGACATATATATGATGGACTACGGGACGGTATCCCGGGAGATCCACTAGATAGTTGTAATTGGGACTACAGGACGGTATCCTGGAAGGTGCCCCGATCTTTACCTCTGTGTTGAGCTGTATTTCTTTCCGTGGTTTGTTGTCTATGTTCTAGTTGTTGTTCTTTCAATTCTATGTTATTTCTTATTGTTGCACTTATTTATACTATTTTTATTTCACACTGTTAACCCTTATATTTTATTTAACCTCAGTAGGGCCTTGACCTTCCTCGTCACTACCCGACCGAGGTTAGGCTTGGCACTTACTGAGTACCGTTGTGGTGTACTCATGCCCATTCTGCGCATGTTTTTCATGTGCAGATCCAGGTACTTTCGCTCAGTCTTATCATCCTTAAGGCGAGGCGCTTCTGTAGAGACTTCAAGGTATATCTGTCGCGTCCACAGACCGAGGAGTCCCTTTCTATTCTCGCTTTTATGTATTAGCCCTTCTGTATTTCTTTTCTTTGATTAGACAAACCTGGAGTTAGACCTTGTTAGATATTCAAAGGCTTGTGGTTTCATGAGATTCCGCGTTGTACTTGGTTTGAGAATGTTGTGTTGTATATGCCGAGTGGCATTATAACTATTGCTTCCATTCAGTTATTTTGTTTTTGATTATTCCTTCCGGAAGTTTAGTTTATTTTTCTGCACTTGTTAGGCTTACCTAGTCGTAGAGACTAGGTGCCGTCACGACAGTTCACGGAGGGCGAACTGGGGTCGTGACAAGTTGGTATCAGAGCTCTAGATTCATAGGAGTCATGGATCACAAGCCGGTTTATTAGAGTCTCGCTGATCGGTACGGAGACGTCTGTACTTATCTACGAGAGGCTATGTAATTGTTAGGTAAAATTTCACTTCATTTGAGTTCCTTGTCGTGCGAGATTTTTGATATCCTAATTCTAAACTTCTGTCTTTCTATTCTCTCAAGATGGTGAGGACACGTGCTACTCGAGATGGCCAGGCACCCGCGCCCCCTACTGGAGCCGTCAGAGGCCGGGGCCGGGGTAGAGGCTGAGGACGCGCTCGTGGTGCAGCCAGAGCACCCGCGCGAGCTGCCGCCGAGGTAGCACCGGCTGTACCAGCCGGAGTCCAGACACCGGATACGTCTGCCACTACTACTCTAGCACTCCAGGAGACTTTCGCACAGTTTATGAGCATGTACACCACTTTGGCTCAAGCAGGGTTGCTTCCCCTTGCTGCAGCCACATCCCGGGCTGGGGGAGGAGCGCAAACTCCCGCCGCCCGCACTCCTGAGAAGCGATTGCATGTTGAGCAGGCCCCAGAGGTTATACCTGCGCCACCTGCAGTACTAGTTCAGCCCGAGGATAGGGCAGCGGCTTCAGAGGATGAGCAGCGGAGACTTGAGAGGTTCAAGAAATATGATCCTCCGGTATTTAGTAGGTTAGCATCAGAGGATGCCTTGGGATTTCTGGAGGAGTGCTACCGTATTCTCCGCACTATGGGAATATCAGGATCGAGCGGGGTTTCCTTCACTACTTTTCAGCTTCGAGGAGCTGCCTATCAGTGGTGGCGTGCTTACGAGTTAGACAGTCCGGATGAGGCAGCTTCCCTAACTTGGACTCAGTTTTCATATATGTTCCTGAGAGAGTATGTTCCTCAAAGCCTCAGGGACGCATGGCGCGCAGAGTTTGAGCAATTGCGCCAGGGTACTATGACTGTCTCAGAGTATGCTGTCCATTTCACCAGCTTGGCTAGACATGCACCAGCCTTGGTTTCTATTGTTCGCGAGAGGGTTCGCCGGTTTATTGAGGGGCTTATTCCCAGCATCAGGTCTAGCATGGCTTGCGAGTTGGAGATTAATATTCATTATCGGTAGGTGGTGAGCATTGCTAGGAGGATTAAGGGTATGCATGCTAGGGACAGAGAGGAGAGGGAGGCCAAGAGGTCTCGAGAGTCGGGCTATTATTCTAGTGCCCGTTCCCCAGCTGCAGGTCGTCATGGTAGGGGTGATATGGGTTGCCCCGTTCATTCATCTCTTCCAGCAGACAGTGGTATTCCAACTCCACCTAGGCCTCAGGAGCCTTATTATGCACCTCTAGTCTCTAGTGCGCCTCCTACACGGGGTATTTCCAGTGGTCAGTCCAGCAAACCTGGCCCGAGCCAGTCACAGCCGCCACGTCCTCCCAGAGCTTGTTTTGAGTGTGGTGACACACGCCATATGGTGAGGGATTGCCCCAGACTCAGGAGGGGTGCACCTCCGTAAACTTCTCAGCCACAGCGTGCGCCGCAGAGTTTCCAGGCTATGATTCCAGCACCAGTTACTACCCTTCCTACCCGTACTGAGGCCGCCGCCTCCGATTCTGTCATCACAGGTACTATCTTGGTTTGTCACGGAGATGCATCGGTTCTATTCGATCCAGACTCCACCTACTCTTATGTGTCTTCTTATTGTGCTCCATATTTGGGGGTACCTCGGGATTCTTTGAGTTCCCCAGTTTATGTTTCTACTCCTGTGGGAGATTATGTTGTTTTGGACCGCGTTTACCGGTCATTTTTGGTTATTCTTAGTGGTTTTGAGACCAGAGCCGACTTATTGTTGCTCAGCATGGTTGATTTTGATATTATCTTGGGCATGGACTGGTTGTCGCCCCATTACGCTATTCTTGATTGTCACGCCAAAACCGTGACACTGGCCATGCCAGGTGTACCACGTATTGAGTGGAGAGGTGATTTAAGTCACACTCCCAGTAGATTTATTTCTTTCCATAAGGCTCAGCGTGTGGTTGAGAAGGAGTGCGACGTGTATCCAGCTTATGTGACAGATGTCAGTATTGATACCCCTACAGTTGATTCAGACCAGTTTTGATATTGCCTACTGGTTCGGGATCTTATACTATCTATTGTGATGCCTCGAGAGTTGGCCTTAGAGCGGTATTGATGCAGGACGGTAGGGTGATTGCCTACGCATCCAGACAGTTGAAGATACATGAGAAGAATTATCCTATCCATGATCTTGAGTTAGCTGCCATTGTTCATGCCTTGAAGATTTGGCGTCATTACTTGTACGGCGTGCCTTGTGAGATATATACTGATCACCGGAGTTTGCAGCATCTATTCAAGCAGAAGGATCTTAATTTGCGCCAGAGGAGATGGCTAGAGTTGCTAAAGGATTATGACATCACTATCTTGTATCACCCAGGCAAGGCCAATGTGGTGGGCGATGCTTTGAGCCGCCGGGCAGAGAGTTTGGGGAGTTTGGCTTATTTACCAGCAGCAGAGAGGCCTATGGCGATGGATGTTCAAGCCCTAGCTAGCCAGTTTGTGAGATTGGATCTTTCGGAGCCCAGCCGAGTTCTAGCTTGTGTGGTCTCTCGGTCTTCCTTGTTTGACCTTATCAGGGAGCGGCAGTATGATGACCCTCATTTACTTGTCCTCAAATACAAGTAGTTGCATGGCGATGCTCGAGATGTGGCCATTGGTGATGACGGAGTATTGAGGATGCAGGGTCGGGTTTGTGTACCAAACGTCAATGGGCTTCGGGAGTTGATTTTAAAGGAGGCCCACAGTTCGCGATATTCCATTCATCCGGGTGTCGCGAAGATGTACCAGGATTTGAGGCAGCACTACTGGTGGAGGCGGATGAAGAAGGATATAGTTGGGTTTGTAGCTCGGTGCCTTAATTGTCAGCAGGTGAAGTATGAGCACCAGAGACCGGGTGGATTGCTTCAGCAGATAGAGATTCCGGAGTGGAAGTGGGAGCGGATCACCATGGACTTCATATCCGGACTCCCACGGACTTTGAAGAAGTTCGATGCCATTTGGGTTATTGTGGATCGGCTGACCAAGTCTGCGCATTTCATCCCTATGTGTACTACCTACTCCTCGGAGCGGTTGGCGGAGATTTATATCCGGGAGATTGTTCGTCTGCATGGTATTCCAATTTCTATTATTTTAGACAGAGGTACTCAGTTCACATCGCGGTTCTGGAGAGCCGTACAGCAGGAGTTGGGTACCCGGGTGGAGTTGAGCACGGCATTTCACTCCCAGACGAACGGATAGTCCAAGCGCACTATTCAGATTCTTGAGGATATGCTCCGTGCATACGTGATTGAGTTTGGAGGTTCTTGGGATTAGTTCTTGTCATTGGCGGAGTTTGCCTACAACAACAGCTNTATTGGGCACAGACTTGGTTCAGGATGCTTTGGAGAGAGTCAAGGTGATTCAGGATAGACTCCGTACAGCCCAGTCCAGACAGAAGAGTTACGCGGACCGGAGGGTTCGTGATGTTTCCTATATGGTTGGAGAGCGGGTTCTGCTTCGGGTTTCGCCTATGAGGGCGTTATGAGATTTGGGAAGAAGGGGAAGTTGAGTCCGAGGTTTATTGGCCCTTTTGAGATATTGAGGCGTGTTGGGGAGGTTGCTTACGAGCTTGCCTTACCCCCCCCCCCTCCAGCTTGGCAGGAGTTCATCCGGTTCTTCATGTTTCGATGCTCCGGAGGTATCACGGTGATCCGTCGCACGTGTTAGATTTCAGCTCAGTCCAGTTGGAAAAGGATCTATCTTATGTTGAGGAGCCAGTGGCAATATTGGACAAACAGGCCAAGGAGGCTACCTGGGAGACCGAGCAGGATATGCGCAGCCAGTACCCTCATCTTTTCACTACTTCAGGCATGTCTTTGTGCTCGTTCGAGGACGAACGAATGTTTAAGTGTGGGAGGATGTAACGACCCGGCCGGTCGTTTTTGGAATTTGCGCCCCGATCCCCTATTAACTACTTTCCCCAAGTTTATTTCTGCTATTTCGATTGGCCGGGATGTTCGGTTTTGAGTTTCGGAGAGTTTTGAGACACTTAGTCCCTAAATGAGAGCTTACGTGTTGGAAAGTTGACCGTAGTCGGAACGGTGTGAAGACGGGCTCGGAATGGAAATCCGATGGTTCCGTTAGCTCCGTTAGGTGATTTCGGGTTTGGGCGCGTGTTCGGATTGTGTTTTGGAGGTCCGTAGCTAATTTAGGCTTGAAATGCCGAAAGGTCGAATTTTGAAGTTTCCGGTTCGATAGTGAAATTTTGACCCGAGGGTCGGAATGGAATTCCGAGAGTTGCAGTAGTTCGTTATGTCATTTGGGACGTGTGTGCAAAATTTCAGGTCATTCGGACGAGGTTTGGTTAGGTTTTTGATCTAAAGCGTATTTTGTTAGAATTTGAAGTTCTTAGGCTTAAATCATTGGTTAATTCGAGTTTCCGACGTTGTTTTAGGTGGTTTAAGGATTGGTACAAGTTTGAATGAGGTATTAGGTGTTATTGGTGCTTTTGGTTGAGGTCCCGGGGCCTCGGGATGTTTTCGGGTGGTTGACGGAAAGATTTTTGAAGTTGAGAGATGGCAGATTTTTGCTGCTTCTGGTATTTTCGCATCTGCGGTTTGGGAACCGCAGATGCGGTACCGCAGATGCGGCTAAGGAAACCGCAGAAGCGGGTTTAGGGTGGTTCAGCAGCTTCCGCAGATGCGGTGGATTTTCCGCAGAAGCGGAACCGCATCTGCGAGATCAAGACCGCAGATGCGGAAATTTGAGTCCTTAATGAAAGCCGCAGAAGCGGCACATGTGCCGCAGATGCGGTCCCTTGACCGCAGAAGCGGAAATCACTGGACTGAAATATGAAATTCGAGGGTTTAGTTTCAAAAGTTAGAAAAATCAAATTGGAGCTCGGGAGAGGGCAATTTTGAGAGGGATTTGAAGAGGAGATCATTGGGTAACGTTTCTTTAATCCTTTCTAGTTTTATTTCATCAATCTATAGTTAATTTTATCATTTAAATTCGGATTGGGGATCAAAAATTGGGAAAAATTGGAAGAAACTTCTTAGACCGAATTATTGAGTTTTGAGTGGGTGTTTGACCTCCGATTTGGGAGATTTTTGTATGGTTAGACTCGTGAGAGTGCGAGGGTTCTGAAAATGTAAAATTTATCCGATTCCGAGACATTGGCCTGAGGGGCGTTTTGGTCATTTTACCTAAATTCGCGTCTTAGCTTTAAAGTTAATAGTAGAATCAGTTGCTTGAGATGTTATTTACGATATGTAATTGAATTGAATAGATTTGGGCCTTTTGGAGTCGGATACTCGTGGCAAAGGCGTGGTTTCGGGTTGACATGCACTTGTTCGAGGTAAGTGGCTTGTCTAACCTTGTGTGGTGGAGCTTCCCCTTAGGTTTGATATATTTGGTAATTAAAATGCCTTGTACGTGAGGTGACGAGTGCGTACTTGTGCAAATTATTGGAAATCCGGCTTTTCTTAAGTACTTATTAGTATGTTCTTCTCCTGCTTTTATTACTTGTACTATTAAGCCTGTTGTTAGCTTAGGAAAGCATGTCTAAGTGATTTAATTGCTTTAATTGTTCAATCTGTTTACCTGAACCCTGTGCAGTATGCTAGGCTAGAATTATTGGTTGCCTTAATGTGAAATTTCCCTTCTCTGAATATTTTCTTGCTGTTGTGGTATATTTACATTGGGACTACGGATGTGGGACTCCGGTAGCTTTCCCCTTGTCTGTTTACTTTGGGATTACGAGTTAGATTCCCGGTAGATCCCCCTGCACGTTTACTTTGGGACAACGGGTTAAATTTCCGGTAGATCCCCCTGCACAGTTATGGAAATACGGGAATGCACCCGGTAGATTTCTCCCAGTACTGGGTATTTATATTTGGGGACTACGGATCGGGATTCCGGTAGATCCCCCGCGCATTGATAGTTGGACTACGGGACGGGATCCCGGGAGATCCATCGGACATATATATGATGGACTACGGGACGGTATCCTGGGAGATCCACTGGATAGTTGTAATTGGGACTACAGGACAGTATCCTGGAAGGTGCCCCGGTTGTTACCTCTGTGTTGAGCTGTATTTCTTTCCGTGGTTTGTTGTCTTTGTTCTAGTTGTTGTTGTTCTTTCAATTCTATGTTATTTCTTATTGTTGCACTTCTTTATACTGTTTTTATTTCACACTGTTAACCCTTATATTTTATTTAACCTCAGTAGGGCCCTGACCTTCCTCGTCACTACCCGACCGAGGTTAGGCTTGGCACTTACTGAGTACCGCTGTGGTGTACTCATGCCCTTTCTGCGCATGTTTTTCATGTGCAGATCCAGGTACTTTCGCTCAGTCTTATCATCCTTGAGGCGAGGCGCTTCTGTAGAGACTTCAAGGTATATCTGCCGCGTCCGCAGACCGAGGAATCCCTTTCTATTCTCGCTTTTAAGTATTAGCCCTTCTGTATTTCTTTTCTTTGATTAGACAAATCTGGAGATAGACCTTGTTAGATATTCAAAGGCTTGTGGATTCATGAGATTCCGCGTTTTTGGATAGTGTACTTGGTTTGAGAATGTTGTGTTGTATATGCCGAGTGGCATTATAACTATTGCTTCCATTCAGTTATTTTGTTTTTGATTATTCCTTCCGCAAGTTTAGTTTATTTTTCCGCACTTGTTAGGCTTACCTAGTCGTAGAGACTAGGTACCGTCACGACAGTTCACGGAGGGCGAACTGGGGTCGTGACAACTACATAACTCATGTACTCATAATAATATTTCAGACTGTAATAGCTGGTTATTGCCAAATCCGGTACTGATTACATACCTCATATCATGTAAAACCTTATTCCAAACTTTCGCAGCACATCTAATGATGAAAGAAACATGTAGAAACTCATAACTACTCTCCAGGTTAACAAGTCGTGGAGCTCTTTTGCCCAACAAGAATCATTGCCAAATTCTAAGCTGACTGATGACATTATTCTTCTAAACATATCTTATCCCAATACGATTGCTCTAATTCCAGGTCCAATAACCTTATCTTACCTAGTACAATCTGCTCGACTAACAAGCCACATCCAATGCCACTTAGAACCACATATGACTCAATTCGCACCCAACAAGCAACAACTTGAATATAACCAAAGACAGAAGGAGGACCAAATAAGATATCTACCCAACAAGTTCAACAGGTACAACCCTAATGACACCATGCTATGAATCCATCCCACAAGGGACAAGCAAAACATACAAAATAACCACAAATAATTCTAGCATACTCCTGTTGTAGCACATAGCCCGATCCAAACACACTAATCCACATGGAATACCTATTGAGCCATAATGCTCACAATCAACAACCACATGCATATCAACAACAAACATTCGAACTGCATGACCATAATTATGGAGAAACGGATAGCAATATAACATAGACAGGAAAACCATAACCAAGGCGCAATAAACAATTCGACACCCTAAGAGACATCTCGCTCCAAATCTCGCCACCTAGCCGAAACAAAACCACATCATGTGTGTGAATAGTCAAGTAGTCTCGTAGCCCATCATAGCGTAAAGGAGTAACACATGGAATATATCAAGATATGAATGAGATCAACTATAGCCGCTGTCTCACCCCAGCAATGGATGTGCTGAGCCAACAAACCTGCTCTGATGCAGAATACATATTCTCATTAGGTCTATCAATGGGCCCCAAATCAATTCTGATAGTACCAAAATAGGTAAATAACCTTCCAAAGTATGTAGCAAGCTAGCCGTAACACATATCATCAGCTGCCTAACTCCTAATATACCTTTACAATCTGCAACTAAGGAATAGTCTGCCTTTGATAACGTCCTGTCTCTAAATCTCAAGAATACAGGAATCCCCATATATGATCCCGCCTCTCCACTCAAAGGACTGACACATCACTCATACGATCACCTCATGAGAAATACTTCCATAAGTCTTCCGCACCACGTAGCAAAACCTAATCATCAACAATCAACAACCAGGCGATCTTTGTAGTACTAGTCAAGCATCCGCAAGTTAAAACGCAATGCATCTTCTCCAACACTCACTCTTCTCAAGCGACACAAGATAGTGCTAGCATCCTCTAAGCATTTGAAATCACTCATGCTGTATAAACTAATGACCTTATTTTTGATACTGATCTACAACCTTGTCCATGCAAATCTCCATCCCCCAGTGTGCACCGCAACTATCAATGTTAACTTATGAAGACACGATAATTTCATCATCAACTTTGAATCACGAGAAGGATAGACACTCCATTAACCAAGAACCATCCACTTAACTCAATCTAGGAGAACATGGTGGCACACAACAACCTTCTATACCTATAGAAGAACACGTCAACCTCAAGCCGTAGTCAAAATTGTTATGAACTCTTCGAAACCCATTCGGCCATCGGGACCAAATCTCTCTGAATTAACCAAATCACACAGACTGTCAGACCCAAAGGTAACTCAAATCAAAATGCTCACTCTGAAGAGACCTTCGTGAATTCGAAGTTGTTTCTTCCATCTCTCAAATACTGTAATGTAGAATCAATAATAATATAGAAGTACCACAAGTCTCACCACCATCTAATATAGATATCAAGTCCTAGCCATACACAATTCCAAAAATCTTTAAATACCACATATGAATATTGAACCCATAAGAACCTTCTCGATGGTCATCCACCCCGCTCCAATCTTTGATGTATAAACAATATGTACCAAACAACATGTGATCCACCAACATATGAATATCCAAAAGAAGTAACCCAGTGATTTCTTTTTCTTGCTTACTACATCCACAACGAATATCAAACTTTAATCATTTCAAGATTTCTATATACCCACAAAGTATAGTACATCATGCATCCAGCCTATCCCTTGCTCAAATCATCCTTGAAGTCATCCCTTTCAAGTCATAGCAAATCCACAAGTTTCCCCTAGTCCAGAACTGATATAACACATGACCATGTGATCCGATAATCGATAGCAGACTCCCCACACTTGGCTCGAAGCCATAGAACATATCGTCTGTAACCCACAGTACCCTTCCTTCATAGCTGCCTCGATCCCGCATTGTTAATTAGCTGAATACTTCATAAAATCATGCAACACTAGTCATAAAATACTCTAAAGACTCTGCCAAGTACATACTCATCATTGTGACAGTCAAGCCAACTTCCTCAAGTGCTCCAAAACAATAGTAAGACTCATAAGAAACATACAACCTCACATTTTCTCGCTAGAGATAACCCACCAGCTAGTCTCAAATTGATATCTTACCATGACCTACCATGGCCACAACAACAAGAAAACCAATTAATCCTCCCGAGGATACACTCGTCAACACAATATAAGAATCCACTTTGGTCCACATGTGAACAACTGAAAGATCCACCAACATATCCACATCCTGAAACTGTATAACATATCGAGATGATGACCAGGCATCCATAGCCCTTTGTAGCCCATGCGCAACATCACAACCTGTTGGTGCACACCTATATTGAGTGCTCAATATCACATACAGACAAATAGGAAGAAATTAAAGATACATACTTCAAGATAAAAAGGTCGTACAAGAAGGAAAGAAAGAAGGGAAGTTTCTTAGATACCCTGTAGACTCTCGGAGATAGTTATGGACGTAACAGTACCAATCTGCAAGACTCTTCTAAAAACTTGCTCATGACTCATAGAACTTATGAACTTAGTTCTCTGATACCAATTTGTCACGATAAAAAATTCTACCAAGTCGTGATGGCACATAACCTAATCCGCTAGGTAAGCCAAACTATATAACTTACTACCATAATGAGAAAATCATAAATATTATTAATAAATTGTAAAAAAAAATAATATAACTATCCCAAAGACTAGTAGTACAAGTCATGAGCCACTAAGATTAGATTTACCAAGTGGTTATGAAGAATATTACAACATCTGTTTGAAGTTTACATAAACAAAAATAAAATCCTAAACTACCATGAACAAACTGTAGCATGAATCTGGTATCCTGATAAGTTTTCAATGCAAGGCTTCGTTTTCCACATCTACTTAGCTCCAAAATTTGCACGAAAGGTACAAAAGTGTAGTATGAGTACAATCAACCTCATGTACTCAGTAAGTATCTTGACTAACCTCAAAGAAGTAGTGACGAGATTTTTAAGTCAAATTAAACTCACTAGCAGAACCTATGTAGCTTAATAACATGTATAATGCAAAGAAAATATTTTATAAAGACAATCACAAAATAAAGAATATCAATAGTAAAGGTGTACAACTAGGATAGGGTAAGAAATAAACTCTACCAATTTGATATATCCAACAAATACAATTTACACCAACCTCGCTCCCGAAGAGGTATGCACAATATAATATGTATGTTCAATACTCATACATGACTGTATACTTGTGCCAAATAAGATTCAATTTTGTATCAATTTCCAAATAAAACATTCAAGAGAACCTTCCAAGAATCAAATATATCAATGCACGATGACAGCTTCTTTATCATACCGATCTGACACGCTACCGACAACTCAAAAAGACATGAGATATCAACTCCACATAGGTAAATCCATCTTGACAACCAAATCATCAAATAATAATAGAGGCATAAATTAACATGTTAGATACAACATAAAATCATGTAGAAATGCATGACAAACATAAAGGATTTATATGCATATTTAACCCTCGTACTCCATATTTTGTCACAATAACAATATCAACTCTTATTGTTCTGCACCCCGATAGAATAACAATATCCACCCTTATTGCTCCGCACCGGACACAATAATAATATTCACTCTTATTGCTCTGCACCCGACACAATAACAATATCCACCCGTATCGCTTTGCACGTGACATAATAACAATATCAACCCTTATCACTATGTACCCTAACATAATAAAAATATATACCCTTATCGCTTTATACCTTGACACAATACAAATATCAATCACAATCGCACGACAAAAACTTCGTGCCAACACCCAACCAACATGTCCACATGTGCCATAATCACAACAATTCAATAAACACCATCATCACCATCATCATCAAAGACATATGCTCATAATTTATCAACAAAGTGCACAAGGACATGAAAATAAATGAATGTGAGGGTCAAATATATAAAGCATGCCTATGGCTAAATCAACTTAGAAACGATTCCACAAATGCCCAACTTGGCCAATTTAGGAAATGGTAATCCTAAAACATGATCTAGCATGAAAAAGGGATGAACCCCCGTAGTCATACAAAGGATCACACGTACATCACAGAGAGCACCTGTTCAATTCAAGGCACAACACGAGAGCAACAAGTACAGATGTGTGTTCATAACATACATGTGACTATTTCCGAGGTAGTATAGTGTCATTCTCAAGATTAGTTTATCATGTTCAAACTAAGAAACCAATAACCTTAACATTAGCTCATGCATGATTTATTATACTCACGTAGTTAATTAACTGAATAATATATAAAATCAAGTAGAACACACAACCAACAAGGCATAGAGTAATATAGAATTCACTCCGAGCATGAATACCCATGGCACATGTATATACGCTCGTCACCTCATATATATATATATATCACCGCCACATGTAGCAAACAATATTAATTATTAGAAAAAATTAAACCAAATCTAGGCAAGACACTTACCTCAAATAAGCCAAATCAATACTCTAAAAATATCTTCCCATGCGAATCGACCCCCAAACGGTTCAAATCTAGCAAAAAAGAACTCGATAAGATCAAATAAATCCATATGAATCAAACCTAAACAATAATGGTCGAATCTTTAATCAAATACTCAAAGTCAACCAAAAGTCAAACTAGGCCCGCACCCTGAAACTAAGAAAACTCATAAATCTCAAACTCCATTCGAATTCGAGTCCAAATATACAATTTTTATCCAAAACCAACTCCAAATCAGAGTTGAAATTTCCATTTTTTGTCTTTAGAAAAGTATTGCTAAAATCCCTAGTTTCTCTCTTAGATTCACTAATCAAATGCCAAAATCAAAGATAGAATCATGACTAATAATCAAATTTGAGTCAAGAAAACTTACCCAATCCAAGTGGGTAAAAATCTCCTAAAAAATCACCTTGATCCACACTCCCACTCTCAAAATAATGAAATATGAGTGAGCCCTCGAATTATAACATGCTGTTAGGCAATATCGCATTTACGGTTCAGATACCCGCTTCTACGAAATTGCATATGCGGCCAAAACCTCGCTTATGCGAGCTACCTCACCTCAGACCCCAATATTTTTCTCAACAAAGGTTTCACTCATGCATCTGCGCTTTTGCGAACACATACCTGCTCCTACTGTTGCACAGATGCGTAAATACTCTGCATTTGCGGTCTTACCATCCCTGGATTTCCTTGCAGGTGTGACCACCCAATGCTTCTGCGACCTCGCACCTGCGCAAAAACCATTACGGGTGTGCGACTCTAGTACCAGTCCTACCAAAACACTTTCGAATGGTCCGAAGCCAATCCAAAACACACCCGAGGCCCCCGGAACCCCGTATAATCCTACTAACAAGTCCAAATATGTTATCTAAACTTATCCGAAAGCTCGAAACATCATAAATAACATGAAAATCAGGAATCGAACACCAAAACTCATCATGCAACCTTCCAATTCAAGAACTTCAGATATTCACAATTAAGCGTCTGATGCGTACCAAATCAACTCAAAATGAAACCAAACTTTGAACACAGGTTTTAAATGATAAAACAGACCCATTCCAAGTACCAGAATAATAATCCAAACCCGATAGCCACAAAGTCAACTCATGGTCAAACTTATGATATTTCTAAACCTTTAAATTGCCAACTTTTGACAAAAAAAGTCATATCATCCTAGGAACCTCCAAATACAAATCCAGACATATGCCTAAGTACAAAGTGTAACGACCCGGCCGGTCGTTTTTGGAAATTACGCCCCGATCCCCCATTAACTATTTCCCCTAAGTTCATTTCTGCTATTTTGATTTGCCGGGATGTTCGGTGTTGAGTTTTGGAGAGTTTTGGGACACTTAGTCCCTAAATGAGAGCTTAAGAGTTGAAAAATAGTCCGTAATCAGAACAGTGTGAAGACGACCTCGGAATGGAAATCCGATGGTTCCGTTAGCTCCGTTAGGTGATTTTGGGGTTGGGAGCGTGTTCGGAATGTATTTTGGAGGCTCGTAGCTCATTTAGGCTTGAAATGCCGAAGTTTGAATTTTTGAAGTTTCCGGTCCGATAGTGAGTTTTTGATCCGAGGGTCGAATTGGAATTCCGGAAGTTGCAGTAGTTCCATCATGTTATTTGGGATGTGTGTCCAAAATTTCAGGTCATTCGGATGAGGTTCGGGTAGGTTTTTGATCGAAAGCGTGTTTGGTTGGAATTTGAAGTTCTTAGGCTTGAATCCTTGATTAATTCGTGTTTCCGGCATTGTTTTAGGTGGCTTAAGGATTGGTACAAGTTTGAATAATGTTACGGGATATGTCCATAGGTTTGGTTGAGGTCCCGGGGGCCTCGGGTGTGTTCCGGGTGCTCAACGGAGCACTTTGGAGTTGGAAAATATTGCAGAAAGCTGAACTCAGCTGTTGCAGACTTTTCCTCTTCGCGATCGCGGCTTCCCTCTCGCGTTCACATAGTGTAATCTTGGAGGGAGGCCAGTTTCTTCATCGCGTTCGCATAAACTTCACCGCGTTCGCGTACCTATGCTAGTCATTTCTTCGCGTTCGCGAACCCTTGCACGCGTTCGCGTAGAACAATTTCTGGACCTCAGCATTTTTCCTTAATCGCGATCGCGTTACAGGCCACGCGTTCGCGTAGCTTTAAAAATCCCAGGCCTTCGCGTTCGCATCCTACTCCTCGCGATCGTGAAGAGCATATCTGACATCTTCCATCTTTCTTCTCCGCGAACGCGATCTAATCTCCGCGTTCGCGATGCATTGAGTGTCTGGACAGTATTTAACATTTCAAAAATGAGGGTTAGCCATTTTTAACAAAACTCAAGCTAGAGAGCTCGGATTTGGTAGAAATTTTGAGGGGTTTTCAAGAGCAACGATTGGGTAACGATTCTCTACTCTCTTATGCTTAATACCCACTAATCTAATCACGATTTCACCTTTAAATTTCGGATTTTGAATGAAATTGGGTGAAAGTTCATAGACCAAACTATTGGGTTTTGAGGAGGCATTTGACCTCCGATTTGGGAGATTTTTATATGGTTAGACTCGTGAGAGTACGAGGGTTCTGAAATGTGAAAATTATTCGATTCCGGGGCGTTGGCCTGGAGGGCATTTTAGTCATTTCACCTAACTTTACGCCGTAGCTTTGAATTTATTAGCAAAACCAGGTGGTTGCGATGTTATTTACAATATGTAATTGAACTGAATAGATTTGAGCCATTTGGAGTCGGATACTCGTGGCAAGAGCGTGATTTCTAGTTGATATTGAGCCGGTTCGAGGTAAGTGGCTTGTTTAACCTTGTGTGGGGGATCTTTTCCCTTAGGATATGATCTTGAATATTTGAATGCTCCGTACATGAGGTGACGAGCGCATACTTGAGCTAATTGTTGTAAATCCATTTCTACTTGAAGTATTTAAATTGAGCTTTCTTGTTTACTTGTTCCTTTTAACTGTAAGTTTGTACTTGTGCTAGCTTAGAGACTCATGTTTAGCTGACTTACCTGCTTATTTGCTTTAACTGTGCTATTTGTACTCTGTGAAGCATGTTAGGCTATAATTTACTACTTCGTGTCCTAATTTTTAGCATTGTTCCGAGATTTAGGAATCGTTGTTGTTGTGTGTTTAATTTGGGACTACGGGACGACTTCCCGGGAGATCCCCTGTACTTGAGATATTCTGGACTGAGGGTGCGGGATACCAAGAGATCCCTGGCACATGTGTTTCTATATATATATATTGGGATACCAAGAGATCCCCGACTTACTTATTGAGGATACTAAGAGATCCTCGGGATACCGAGAGATCCCTAGTATTGATGATGAGGATACCAAGAGATCATCGGGATACCAAGAGATCCCCCGGCTACTATTCCTTGTGAGGGCAGTTTTTTCCGTGTATTGTTACCTTTGCTTTCTATTACTGTTCTTCCTTATTTACCTGGTTTAGATTCTCGCTGTAGACTTTATTTAAACTATTTCTGTTATCTCATTATTTATTATGTTATCTCAGTAGGGCCCTGACCTTCCTCGTCACTACCCAACCGAGGTTAGGCTTGGCACTTACTGAGTACCGCTGTGGTGTACTCTTGCTCTTCCTGCGCATGTTTTTCATGTGCAGATCCAGGTACTTCCTCCCAGACGTATCATCCTCGTGGTGGAGAGTCCTAGCTGAGACTTGAGGTATATCTGCTACGTTCGCAGACCAGGAGTCTCTACTCTATTCCGGCTTTAGCAGATAGTTCCTTTTCTTTCCTTTCATGTTGATTAGACATTCTGGTGTAGAGCAGTTTACTACATTCTATTAGCCTGTGTTTCCCGTGAGTTTCCGGATTTTGGATTTAGTTGCAGACTTCCGCATATTTTGAGTTGTATATGCCGAGTGGCCTTATATACAGTTGTTATTTCCGTATGTTCAATTTTAATTTATTATTCCGCAAATGTTAACTTGTTATTCCGCACTGTTAGGCTTACCTAGTTGTAGGAACTAGGTGCCATCACGACATGTTCATGGAGGGTGAACTGGGGTCGTGACAAGTTGGTATCAAAGCTCTAGGTTCATAGGAGTCACGGAACACAGGCCGGTTTATTATAGTCTCGCTGATCGGTACGGAGACGTCTGTACTTATCTACGAGAGGCTATGTAACTGTTTAGGAGAAATCTTCATTTCATTTGAACTCCTTGTCGTGCGATATTTCGAACATCGATTCTAAACTTCTGACTTCTATTCTCTCACAGATGGTGAGGACACGTGCTACTCGTGATGATCAGGCACCCGCGCCCCCTCCTGCAGCTGTCAGAGGCCGTGGCCGGGGGAGAGGTCGAGGACGCGCACGTGGTGCAGCCAGAGCACCTGCGCGAGCTGCCGCCGAGGTACCACCAGCAGATCCAGCCGGAGCCCAGGCACCTGTCACACCTACTACTGCCGCTACTACTCCAGCGCTCTAGGAGACTTTGGCTCAGTTCATGAGCATGTACACCACCTTGGCTCAGGCGGGGTTGCTTCCCATTGCTGCAGCCACATCCCAGGCCGGGGGAGGAGCACAGACTCCCGCCGTCCGCACTCCTGAGCAGCGAGTGCAGGTTGAGCAGGTTCCCGAGATTATTCTGGCACCGCCTGCAGCACCAGTTCAGCCCGAGGATGGGTCAGCTGCTTCAGAGGACGAGCAGCGCAGGCTTGAGAGGTTCAAGAAGTATGATCCCACAGTGTTCAGTGGATTAGCATCAAACGATGCCTTGGGATTTCTAGAGGAGTGTCATCGTATTCTTCGCACTATGGGCATAGTGGAGTCCAGCGGGGTTTCTTTCACTGCTTTTCAGCTTCGGGGAGCTGCCTATGATTGGTGGCGCACTTATGAGATAGACAGTCCAGTCGAGGCTGCTTCATTGACTTGGACCCAGTTCTCGGACATGTTTATGAGAGAGTTTGTTCCCCAGAGCCTCAGAGATTCATGGCGCGCAGAGTTTGAGCACTTGCGTCAGGGTGCTATGACAGTTTCAGAGTATGCCATCCGTTATACCAGGTTGGCCAGGCACGCACCGGCTTTGGTTGCTACAGTTCGGGAGAGAGTTCGCAGGTTCATTGAGGGTCTTATTCCACCCATCAGATCTAGCATGGCTCGAGAGTTGGAGATGGACATTCCTTATCAGCAGGTAGTGAGCATTGCTAGGAGGATTGAGGGTATGCTCGCCAGGGAGCGAGGAGAGAGGGAGGCCAAGAGGTCTCGAGAGTCGGGTCACTACTCTGGTGCCCATACCCCATCAGCAGGTCGTTATGGCAGAGGTTATTCGGGTCGCCCTGTACATTCAGCTCTTCCAGCAGCCAGCAGTACTCCAACTCCACCTCCACCTCAGGAGCCTTACTATGCACCTCCAGTTTCTAGCGCGCCTCCTGTGCGGGGTGTTTCCAGAGGTCAGTCCAGCAGGCCTAGTCCCAGCCAGTCACAACCACCGCGTCCTCCCAGAGCTTGTTACGAGTGTGGTGATACATGTCACTTGGTGAGGGATTGCCCCAGACTTGGGAGGAGCGCGCCCCCACGGACTTCTCAGCCACAGCGTGCTCCTCAGGGTTCTCAGGCCATGGTCACAGCTCCAGCTGCTACCCCACCTGCCCAGCCAGCTAGGGGCGGAGGTCGGGGAGATAGAGGTCGCCCTCGCGAGAGGGGCCGGGCCAGATATTATTGTATTCCTGCTCGCACTGAGGCTGTTGCCTCAGTGCAATATATCAATAACTGACAACAAAATATATAAGAAAAATAATATCAACTATCTCGTAGGGCATGTGATGACAACTCAACGAAGAAAAGCTCATCTTTATCAACAAATCATCAAAAAAGTGGGGCATGTGATAGAATGTCAAGCTCAACAAACAACTTATAAAAAATACAAGACAAACTTTTAAGGAACGTATATGCAATCAAAATATCAACCCCATTTCAATGCATAAACAACATATAGAAGACACCCCCGAATCATCACATAACATCATCAACAACGCCACTCTTATTTCGTCGCGTGCACATAACAAAGAATACCTCCCTTATGTCGTCGCATGCACATATCGCCACCCTTATTTCGCCGCATGCACACAACAATCATACCTCCCTTACGTTGCCATGCACATATCGCTACCCTTATTTCCTCGCATGCACATAACAATAAAATGCCTCCCTTAAGTCACCACATTCATATAACGTCGCCCTTATTTTGCCACGTGCACATAATAATAAAATGCCTTCCTTATGTCTCCGCATGCACATATCGCAACCCTTATTTTGCCGCTTGCACATAACAATAAAATTCCTCCCTTATGTCGCCGCATGCATATATCGCCACCCTTATACTCCACATAACAACAATCAACCTACACAACATATCCACATGTGTAACAATATTATAAAACATTAATACCAAAGCTTCATCAAGATATAAGTTCACAGCTTAACAATAAAGTGCACAAAGATATGAAAATAATATAAAAGTGCGGAGGAGTGTTCAATAAATAAAGCATGACTATGGCTAAGTCAAATATAGCGATCATGATCATGTAGTCTCAAAGTGGTCTTAGCATGTTTCATATAAATTACACTATCAAATAAAGGCATATTAGTAGCCTACGGTCTAATCCGGCCATAAGCCACACATAGTACCCTTGTACACGCTTGTCACCTCATATACACGACGTCGCTTTTCACATAACACGAACAAGTAATTAAGGCCAATTACATCAAACGAGACAAATAAATATTCTAAAAATAACTTCCCGCACGAATCATCTTCCAAACGACTCGAATCTAGCCAAAAATAACTCAATAATATCAAATACTGCTATAGAAATCAAATCCAAACGATAAAGGTCAAATCTTTAATTAAATACTCAAAGTCAACCCGGGACCACATTTCGGAACCCAGCAAAACTCACAAATTTTGATAACTCATTCAATACGAGGCCAACCATAAAAGTTTTATCCAAATTCGATTCTGAATCGATATTCAAATCCCAATTATTCACTTTAGAAAAGTTTTGCCAAAAATTCCCAATTTCACTCTTATATTCACCAATCAAATGCCAAAATCAAAGATAGAAGCATGAATAATATTCAAATATGGGTAAAAAATTAACCAAATTCAAATAGTGAAAATCCCCTCAAAAATTGACCGAATCCGAGCTTCCAATCTCAAAATGTGATAAAATGAGCTTAAAGTCCTAAAGTGAAAACTTATATGCACTGACCAGTTATACACATCGTGATCACAGAATAACCTTCATGATCGCGATGAACAAAGTGACACTGACCCAGAAGAATGCACTGACCCAGAACAAAGTGACGTGATCATGTTTGAGCTCTGTGATCGCAAAAGCCAATGAACCACAGAGAACGCGAGCTCTTCCCCCGAACGCGGAAGCCAAGGATCCAACTGCCTCCAGCAATACTCCACGATCGTGAAGTGACGAGTGCGAATGAGATAGCCAGCTCCACTTCCTTAAGAAAATGCGGGACCTCATTGAGAATGCGATGCATTGCCAGCTGCCCAACAATCTTCTACTTGATCGCGTAGATCCACCCCCCGACCACAAAACACATCAGATGCACCAAAAACCAGCACTGCCCAACACCTTCAAAATGGTCCGAAACCATCTCGAGTCACACCCGAGGCCCCCAGGACCCCGTCCAAATATGACAATAAGTCCAATACATTATCCAAACTTATCCAATAGCTTGAAACATCATAAATAACATCAAAATTAAGAATCGAAGACCAAGATCATTCTCTTAACTTTCAAACCTTCAAACTTCACCGAACGAGTGTGAATCCTACGAAATCAACTCGGAATGAAATCAAACCTTTACACATAATTTTCAAATGAAAAAACTGACCGTTCCAAGTTCCGGAATAACAATCCAAACCCGATATCCACGAAGTCAACTCACGGTCAAACTTATAAAAATTTTAAATCTTCAAATTTTCATCTTTCGCCAAATAGAGCCAAATCAACCTAGGAACCTTCAAACCCATATTTGTACATGCGCTTAAGTCTAAAGGTACCATACAAACCTATTGAAACCATCAAAATACGAATCTGAGATTGTTTACTCACAAGTCAAAATTGATCAACTCTTCCAACTTAATCCTTCTCAATTAAGAATTACTCTTCCGAATCAATCCCGAACTTTCCAAAAATCAAACCCAACTATTCTTTGCAAGTCTTAATACATCATATGAAGCTACTTAAGACTTCAAACCACCAAACGAAATACCAATGCCCGAAATGACCGATCCGATCGTTACATACTTGAAACTACCCATGCTGGTGTAGGAAGACAATTGAAAATTAGTCATTTTGCATAATTATGAGATTATGCCCCTTAATTGGGATTAATGTATTGCCAGCAAAGTCATGCCGAACCGCATGTCATTATGGCGAGACAGCTTAGCCGATCGGGCCGAGATCAAACGTATTGTCACGTACGTGGTGGTTATATGTTCTTATGTTGGTAACTAATGATCTCCCAACTAAAATGTTAATGTTTATTTAAAGGTTTTACTCATGTTACACATTTTCCTTATGCTTTAACATGTCATATTTGTTTCTATTAATTTTTTCTCCCTAGTTCCATTTGTTCTCTCCTTATGTTGAAATTCCATTTATTGTGAGGGTAATTAGCTATACATACTAGTTGTATTTCATATGTACTAACGTCCCTTTTGTCGGGGACACCGTGTAACGACCCGGCCGGTCGTTTTGAGAGTTAGTGCCTCGATCCCCTATAAAATGCTTTACCGTATCTATTTTTTGCTATTGCAACTTTCTGGGAGGTTCATTTTGGTTTTTGGAAGTGTTTGGGACACTTAGTCCCTAAAACAGAGGCTTAAGACTTAAAATTTGGACCGAAGTCGGAACTGTGTGAAGAATGACTTCGGAATGTAGTTCCATCGATTCTGTTAGCTGCGTTGGGTGATTTTAGACTTAGGGGCGTGTCTGGATTGTGTTTTGGATGTCCGCAGCTCATTTAGGCTTGAAATAGCAAAAGTCGAATTTTTGGAGTTTTTGGCCGGTAAGGGAATTTTTTATATCGGGGTCGGAATTCGATTCCGGAAACTGGAGTAGGTCTGTAGTGTTGAATATGACCTTTGTGAAAAATTTGAGGTCAATCGGACGTGGTTTGATAGGTTTCGGCATCAGTTGTAGAAATTTGACATTTCAAGTTCATTAAATTTGGATTGGAAGGTGATTTGTGTTTTTAGCGTTGTTTGACGTGATTTGAGGGGTTGACTAAGTTTTTAAGGTGTTTAAGGATTGGTTGATATGTTTGGTTGAGGTCCGGGGGGCCTCAGGTGAGTTTTGGGTGTTTAACGGATCAAACATTGAAGTTGAGCTTTGGGAGAAATGGCTGAAGTGTGCTGCATCTGGTATAATCGCACCTGCGCAAGATTGACCGCAGGTGCGAGCCCGCAGAAGCGAGCCATAGGGCCTAAGTGCGGATTGGAGGAGTTTGGTCTGTGGGCGTAGGTACGAAAGAGGGACCACAGAAGCGGAGTCACTTATGCGGAAGATGGAGCGCAGAAGCGGAAGGCCTGGAGCTGGATGGTCGCAGATGCAGATAGGCTTCCGCAGGAGCGGGTGCTCAGGTGCGACCCATGTGTCACAGATGCGAATTTTGGACCTTAAGTGAATTCCGCACCTGCGATGGTTTTTTCGCAGGTGCGGTTATGGGCTCGCAGAAGCGAGTTTGCTGGGCAGAAAAGAGAGAATTCGAGGCTTTGATTTCATTATCCATTTTTGGACCTTGAGAGCTCAGAAATTGGCGATTCTTTGTGAGATTTTCAGAGGAAGTCATTGGGTAACGATTCCTAACTTGTTTTCGGTTGTATCCCATTAATCCATAGTTGTTTTCTTCATTAAATTAGGGATTTGAGTTGGAAAATTGGGGAAAAGTGGAGAAAAGTTCCCCAACCGAATTTCTGAGTTTTGAGTGAGATTTTGACATTGGATTTGGATAATTTTGGTATGAGTGATCTCGTGAGTGAATGGGTATTCATAATTTGTGACTTTCACCCGATTCCGAAACGTGGGCCTTGGGAGGCTTTTTGGACGTTTTTCTAATTTCTTACCTTAGCTTTGATTTTGTTAGCTAGATTAGTTTCTTGTAGCTATATTTATGTTATTTAATTGGTTTTGGATAGATTTAGCCATCCGGAGCCGGATATTCGTGGAGAGAGCATTATTGTGGATTGATTTAAGCTTGGTTCGAGGTAAGTAACGTGCCTAACCTTGTGTGGAGAACTCCCCTTAGGATTTTGGTACTGTTTGATATATGAGCTTCGTGTACGTGAGGTGACAAGTGCGTACATGGGCTATTTGTTGAAAAACTTAGTTTTCATTAAGCAAGATATCTGTTTTTCCTTTAATTGAGCCACACTAGCATATGTAATAATCCTGTTTAGTTTAGAAAAATATGCCTACGTGCCTTAACTGCCTATCTGGACTCTGTGCAACATGTTTAATGTTTTTCCTTGACTGGTACTTAGTCGAAATTGCAGGTTCTTCTTGCTGTAGCAGTTATTTCCTTTGTTTGAGCTGCATATTTACTTTAGGACTATGGAACGGTACCCCGGTAGTTCCCGCCATTCTGCATATTTACTTTGGGACTACGGAACAGTATTTTGATAGATCCCCTTATTTTGCATATTTACTTTGGGACTACGGAACGGTATTCCGGTAGATCCCCCCTGCACATTTACTTTTGGGACTACAGGAGGGTATCCTAGGAGATCCCATGTTGTTATTCTCTGTGTTTTAGGTTGTTGTCCTTCTAAGCTTACATTCTTATTAAATTTTAGTATTTATTCTTACTGTGATATTTCATTCTTTTATATTTTAGTATATATATACTAGTAGGGCCCTGACCTGATGTCGTCACTACTCAACCGAGGTTAGGCTTGGCACTTATTGGGAACCATTGTGGTGTACTCATGCCCTTACCTGCATATATTTTTTCGTGTGCAGATCCAGATACTGCTTATCAGGCGCATTACCATTGAGACGAGATGGTTGTAGAGACTTCAAAGTATATTTGTCGTGTCCGCAGACCTCGGAGTCCCTATATACTCTTCCTCATGTTAAACCCTTCTTGTATTTCCTTCTTTGTTAGATTCTGGAGTTTAGAAGCACTGTTTTCTTCTTTAGCTTGTGATTTATGACATTTCGAGTTTTGGGAGAGTTTAGGTACTTATCGAAAAGTGATTGTGGTATATGCCGAGCGGCATCTCATTTCCTTGTTTAAATTTACCTGTTAGTTGATAATTTTTTATGTTTTTCATTCCTTTTCCCGCAAATGTTAGGCTTACCTAGTCGTAGAGACTAGGTGCCGTCACGACGGTTCACGGAGGGAGAACTTGGATCGTGACACACTGCATCTTTAATGGATGCAGGTGGTAACTCAGCAGGCGATACAGTTTCTCAATAGTAGTGTACTCTCTCTTCAGCTTATTATGGTGAGCCCTACTCTACACCGGGGCCTCATGTTGTATCCTGATCTTTTGTATATTATTTTGGGTATAGCCGGGGCCTTGTCATCAATATTTTTTTACTTTACTAATGACTGCGTAGAGGCTCCGTAGGGAAATTTGTGGGTCATGTATGTATGGGGGAATTAGAAATATTGTTTTGTCATTTTGATTCTACTTAAAACTATAGACTTGTATCGTTTTTGTCAACTACCAATGAAATTCCTTAAGTAATGGAAATCAGTATTGTGTAGTTCTATGTTCTTGGTGGTTTACTATATATTATTTCTAGGCACTATATAGGCTTGCTTGACTGGATTACCTTGGTTGAGTGTCGGTCCCGCTCCCCAAGGTTGGAGCGTGACACAGTCATCTTTACATTACTTATCTTATTACAATCTAGAATAATCTATTAGCAATTTAGATTTACCTTGTATTGGTGAAAAATGGACTTAATATGTGGTCCACTCAAATGGTCAATAAGTGGCAAGTATAGCCTAATCAGCTCCATATCAAATTGGAAGGCCAGCCAAGGAAGTACAACCCGAATCGTCTGAATTGGGATCCAGTGTTGTCATTCCGAAGGTAACCATCATGAGTCCCAGACAATGATCGAATCCAAAAAGATTGTTCGGATAAAATATCACTGTATAAGAATATTCGGAGGCAGCTATTCCTGAACGAGATAACCAACGTACCAGCAATTACAGAATTAACTCAGTAGTTACGAAAATTCAATATGACTCAGTAGTTACAAGTTTTCTAGAAAATAACAGATGGACTGAGTAAATGCTCAAAATGGATCATTGATCCAAGGAAAGTGGTTAAGTACTCAAAATGGACACACGATTTAAGGAAAGTGATTACCTGATAATTACTATAGCAGGCACACTTTACCACCATTTTTATAATTCAACACTCAAGCTCTGTTTGCCTCACTTATTCTATCAAGGATGATTCAATAAAAAAATATCTCTTCTCTGCTATATTTGATTATATTATTTGTCATTGAATCAGCATTTTCAATTTCTCGATTACATTGTATTGACAAAAAATTATATTTTTTGGATTGAACCGATTGCTTGTGGCCGACAAATACAAATTTAATTACTTAATCCATTAAGAATAATTTTAGGTTAAACATGCCTTTTGATCTGGTCCATTTTGATTTTGTCAACTAAATTTCTCTAGCACCACCTATAGGATATTCCAAAAGTGAAAGTCCTTGAAAATCTACTTCTATAAGCCAAAAATACTTGCATATAAATTAAAGATCCGGCAAAACCTTCCAAACTAAAGAGAAGTAATAAGGAAGAAAGTTGCAGGTCACAGTTCTCGCCCTCAAACACACTTTCATCCAAGGGTTCAACTACAACGACATAAGTCCCACCAGTTAATGCAACTTGCATACATGACATCTGGATAATGAATTTATGTTCCATCTCTCATTGTTATGACCGCATTATTATTCGACAACAAATTAATAATTGTATGATGGACCAATTTACTTAGTATATTGGGGATATCATAAAGTTCATAGTGAAAATGAGTTCTGCTTTGCTCGAGAGTAAAAGAACAAGACAATTAGTTTGCCAAAAAAAATCACTTAGCTGCAAGTTCATTTATTTGACATTTTAGAAGGCCCACAATTTGATATGAGTATGACTCCTCCCAACAGTAGAGAAAACTATGTCTAGAAGCAACAAATCTACACGAGTCTCAAGAACCCCAATCACCACAATACAAGAACGATGAACTCGATCGACCACAATAGAATCGCCCACCGGTGTAGACACATAAACAGGAATACCCAATGCATCACTAGGCATGACCAAATACGGGGCAAAATTAGATGACACATACGAATACGTAGACCCCGGATCAAACAACACTAAAGCATCCCTATCACAAACCAGAACCGTACCTGTAATAACCGCATTTGAAGCCTCTGCCTCGGGTCTGGCCTGAAGAGCATAACATCGGGGCTGGGCCCCACCACATTGATCTACCTCTCTGGGACGGCCTGCTGCTGGCTGGCCTCCACCTCTAGCGGCCTGAGCTCCACCTCTAGGACCTCTACCTCCACCTCTAGCACCTCTGCCTCCACCCCTAGCTGGCTGGGCGGGCTGCGGAACATCTGGTGCCTGTACCATGTCACGAGAACCCTGATGCTGAGAGCTGCTCGGTGCTCGAGGGCAAAACCTGGCAATGTGGCCCGTCTCACCACAAGCGTAACAAGCCCTCGGCTGCTGAGACTGCTGGCCCTAGCGACCTGAATGACCACCCCGAAAACTCTGAAGCGGCGGCGCACTGATAGGAGCAGGTGGTGACTGTAGGACTGCTGACCGGAATACTGCATCTGGGGACCACGGCCACCTGAAGCTCTGTGAGAAACCTGATGTGCTGACTGATAAGGCCTAGGAGGATGGCCTCTACCATATGAATCTCTGCCTCCAGACGAGGCACCACTGAATCTGCCTGACTGACGGGGTCTCTTGTCTGCTCTATGACCACCCCCTGTGATAATACCATCTCAACCCTCCGGGCCACATTGGCCGCCTCCTGGAAGGATATCTCACTCCCAGCCTCCCTAGCCATCTGAAGACGAATCGGCTGGATAAGAGTGGCAAGGTTCAATCAAATTCGGAGACATAACTGACGAATCAAGTGTGGTATGCTGCGACTGAATATACCTCCTACTAAGAGCCAACATACTGGAAACTGTAATACAACTTTTAGTACATGCAAGTTAATATGGTAAGAAAGCTAACCAACATAATAGATAAACAAGCGACAAATTAGAAAATTATTGTATATTTGTTATATCTTGACATCCAAGCGTATTTGATATTGTTGTTTTATTTATTGTAGACATGTGATTTTTGACCCTCCCCAAGATTTTTTTATATTTTAGCACATAAATATTTAATTTAGGCCTAATATAGCTATTTCAACTCATTTTTTTACTCTTTTATTTTTATTTTATTACAAGAAAACAAAAATTACAAAAATAGGTTCATTAATGTTTTGTAGTCATTTTTATTCTTGAAAAAATACCAAAATAATAGTTTTGTTTTAATGGTCAATCTTATTTTAATAATTATTTTTACTTAAGTAGAGCTAATTAATATTTTTGATAATACTTTTAGTTAATTAAGCTAATTTTAAACATAGCTAGTCATAAAGGCCCAAGTTTCTAGCTCATTCCTTAAGTTCAATATCCAATACCCATTAAGCTAATCCTAGGGACGCTTCTAGACTCTTCTTTGGAACAAAAAATAAATGAAAAGACCCTAAGGACTTAACACAAAAAGAGCTAGGGACTAATTGGCAAAATACACAAAAAGTATACCTAGAACCTAGACCTATATTATAGGTAACGCCTAAAAATCCGAGGGAGGAGCGCAGCTTTACATCAGGGGCGCCCCCCCCCCCCCCCGACCTCATCTTCTATACACGAACCCTCCCTGCTTCATCAACCTGTAGGCAACCTTCATCTCCCATTCCAACAACAACACACAGCAACCCTTCAGTTGTTCAACAAAACAAACGATCCAAAACCAACAACCCTTGCTTCTTCACCCGATCCCAACCACAGCAGCCGCTAGCAACCATCTCATGCCACAACAACCTGAACAAAACGACCCTCCACTCGTTCTCTTCATCTTCTATAGCGGCGAAAAACAGAGACGGAAAAATCAGTGGAAAAATGAGTCAAATTAGCGGAAAACAGAGTTAATTTTCTTTGCTTTTGCCTCTGTTTTAGCCAAATACAGCTCCAAACAAATTAAGAGCAGTGAGTTTTGGCTGCTCGGATCTGAGATACATATTGGTCTTGTGACAATCCGTTTTGGTGTTGAGTGTTTTCCAGTTCCGGGTTCATATCTGTCGTTGTAATTGCTTGAAGGACTCGCTTGATTCAAGGTTGTAACTAATGAAATTTTGTTAATCGGAAGGCTATAATTCAGGTTCATCTCTTTCTCTTTGAATCCCTTTATTCTGAAGATAATGATGGATTGAAATATGATAGAAACATGGAATTTGTTCATAGCAAGAGGTATTTTAGTCAATTTTTTCCGTAAAATCTGAGTTGGAGTTATTTTTATGGTTTGTGTTTAAGATGGAGGATTTATATAATTATTTTACTGTTTTAGCCATATTTGGAATTTGATTGTTGCTGCTCAATGTCAGATTCGTCTCTTCATTACTGTGTATTGGTCAAATGGGTTTGGACCTTAGCTTCATATATTTCAATTTTGGTCAAATGGACAATTTGTTTGGAATCAATTCCTCTTAATTTCAAATTTAGTGCATGCAGTGATTAATTACTGGTATCCATGTGAGATGTCAAAGTTGTTTAAATGTGCCTTTCTTGGTTTGTTGTACTGGACGTTAATATACTAATTTGCACTGTCGATTAATCCTTGTAGACCTCATCTGCTTTAAAGTCTATAATCAATGGCCTTTCACAACAAACTTAGGGGATTCTTTTGAAATTATAAACATCGTAGTTGGCTTTAGTTGTGTACAATCCTTTGAAATTAGAATCGAGGCGTGCCATTTAGTTGAATTTCCATGGCCCTCGCAAAGTTGCAAATGCGTAGTTGCTTTAGGCGCGTTAGTTTAATAATTTACTTTCCTAAACTCGGGTGCGCATTTATGTGACCCAAATCCAAATCTCAGCAATGTTAGATAAAATATGTCGAGGATTGCGGGTGCATTTATGTGACGTGGTTCAAGACGTATTTTTAATAATATTGAAATCTTCCTAAAAAATAATAATTCAATAAAAGCGGCTCAAAAGTTTAAAATTGCACCAAAGGCTAAAACATATATTAAAATCAGATAATAGGCCAATAATAACAGTTGAGCGACCGTGCTAGAACCACGGAACTCGGGAATGCCTAACACCTTCTCCCGGGTTAACAGAATTTCTTACTCGGATTTCTGTATTCGCGGACTGTAATACAGAGTCAATCTTTTCCTCGATTCGGGATTTGAGCTGGTGACTTGGGACACCATAAAATTATCCCAAGTGGCGACTCTGAGTTTTAATAAAAAATGATCCCGTTTCGATTGTCACTTTAAGTTGAAAAAAACTCCCTTATTATATCCCTTTACGGGGTGTAGGAAAAAGGAGGTGTGACAGCTCTGGCGACTCTGTTGGGGAAAAGAACCCAGAATCTCTGGTTCAGGGTTCAGAATTCGAGCTTAGATGAATTGTTATATTTGGCTTTATCTATTATTTGATTTTATTACATGCTTGAGCCCAATGTGCTAAATGTTGCTTTTACCGCTTTGATATTATCTGAACTGTATATAAACTGCTACGAAACCCTTCTCTTTCCATCTTCGGGGATGTGCTCGCTGGTCGTGACTCCCTATTCTGTTAGTGTCATACCTTGAAATAAGAAAGAGGCTCAGACAAGTTACTAAGCCCGATGGCCTTTTGGTTCCCGGTACGTAGCCCCCTCCTCGGCTCGAGTTGTCCGCTCGGGTACACAAGTCTAGAACATCATACCTAGGTTTTGAACTTAGAATAACTCAGCCTCATGCCGGATTCCTAGTAGGAACGCTTGTTTGCATTTGACTTTGGGGACTCAACACAGGGATTGGGTCCGTCTAGGACAAGTGTACCCAAAAATTAAAAGACCATCCTGATGCATCCTATGTGCTACATGTTGCAATTTTCATGGGTAAAAAGGGTCATTTGGCGGACCAATGATAGTTGAGGGCAAATGAAAAAGGTAAAAAGAGGAAAAAAAAAGAGGAAGGGTGAAGTGTGAAGATAAAGCGAGTAGAGCTCAATTATGTTTTCTGTCAAATTTTTGTTAAGGAAAAAAAGAGCTTGCAAAAAAAAGATTTTGCACTTTTTTTATCATTTTCCGAAAAATCAAAAAGTCAAAAAAAGAGAGAAAAGAAAATCCAAAAAGATTTTACGTGTTTATCATTTTTCGAAAAAAAAGACAAAAAAAATGTGTGTTTTCTATAAATTAGTTTTTTTTTTTAATTCTCGCCTGTATCCAATCTGCCCGAACTACGCATATCTGATTCTCGTCTTTCGCGGCGTGATACATAGGCAACCCACATAGGGTCCGGTCTTCCTAGTGAGTTTAGGTTCTTGGCTTCGCGGGGTCTTAGCCAAATCTTGCATTTTTAGCTACTTTTAGCCACATAGGTTAATTTTAAAAAAATAATCACAACCATGTCTTGCATGTGTCTAGTAGGGAATGTATTGTCTCAAATCTTGCGTGTCTTGCAACTAGAGAATATGAAGATGATACCACAATTGGTTGCAGGTGTTTGGAGCGAAGATGGCAATGTACAGCTTGAGGCTACTTCTTATTTTAGAAAAATGCTCTCAATCGAAAGGAGTTCCCCAATAGCAGAAGTAATTCAAGCAGGTGTAGTTCCTCGTTTTGTTCAATTTCAAATGAGAGATGACTTTCCATAGCATCAGTTTGAGGCATCCTGGGATCTCACATGTTGCATCTGGAACATCTGAGCATACAAAGGTGGTAATTGATTCTGGTGCAGTCCCAAGTTTTGTGAAACTTCTTGGTTTTCCTAGTGATGATGTGCGAGAGCATGCTGTGTGGGCTCTAGGAAATGTTGCTGGTGATTCCCCAAAGTGCCGCGATTTTGTCCTTAGCTGTGGAGCTCTAGTTCCCTTGCTATCTCAGTTGAATCCAAATGCCAAGCTGTCTATGTTGAGAAATGCGACGTGGTCAATTTCAAATTTCTGCAGAGGCAAACCACAGCCTGCTTTTGATCAAACAAGGCCTGCACTTCCAGCTCTTCAATAACTTATTCATTTAACCGATGAAGAAGTTTTAACTGATGCTTGCTGGGCTTTCTCATATCTCTCGGATGGTACAAATGATAAAATTCAAGCTGTTATTGATTCTGGAGTATGCCCGCGTTTAACTGATGTTATTACTTCACCCGTCTCCATCGGTATTGATTCCGGCGCTTCGGACAGTTGGAAATATTTTGACCGGAGATGATAGATATGCAAACTCAGTCTATCATCAACCATCAGTATTTGCCCCGTCTTTTGAACTTGTTGAATGGTAATCACAAGAAGAGTATTAAGAAGGAAGCTTGCTGGATTAAATATCACAGCTAGCAACAGGGAGCAAATTCAGTCTGTAATTGCTGAGTTTGATATAAAAAAGGAGGCTGCATGGGCAATCTCAAATGCCACATCTGGTGGTTCGCATGAGCAGACCAAGTACCTTGTTGGTCAAGGTTGTATCAAACCACTGTGTGATCTTCTCATTTGTCCTGACCCAAGGATTGTCACAGTTTGTCTTGAAGGGCTTGAAAATATCTTGAGGGTTGGTGAAGCTGAGAAGAATTTGGGCCGGACAGCGGATATAAATATTTATGTGCAGCTGATTGATGATGCAGTGGGTTTAGAAAATTGAAAATCTCCAAAGCCATCAGGTGGATTCACCTTCAACTGAAAGGATTTTTTGAGTGACGCATTTCCTCTACAAGTGAACTGATTCTGCTGGTTCTAGTTTAGGTTTTGTATAGCTCAAGGGCTTGCGTAGGAACAATATCAGTGTCCTGGGAAATGGCCATTCAATTTATTTTCTATGAAGGATCCTCAAATATTCTCATTGCCTATTTCTTCGTAGCTAAGTTAAAGTTCTTTATTGTTTCGCCTTCGAAAGCAATTGTTGGGAATTTTGCTGCGTTCCCTAAAATTCCTTGTTCACTCGGCTTAAATGTTTTATTGACATCACATCTTCTTGGTGTTGAATTTAATTGCTTAGATCTTAGTGCTGTATTCATTGTCTGTTTCGATGACGAAAGTTAGTAGCATTTGAGTATTGAAAGTAATTAAATTCCCTCATTATTACTTTTTTTAAAAAAAAAAATTTGGTAATAAACAGAAAGAAAAAAGAAAAAAGAAAAAGAGAACGTTAGTGTGTTTACTTTATTTTCGATCTTCCCGAACTACGCAAAGATCTGATTCATGCGGCGTCATGATACGTAGGCAACCTACATAGGGTTCGATCGAATTATTTTTTTATTATTAAAAGAAAAAAAAAGAAAAAAAAGGAAAAAAAGGGTGAAATCATGGGATGTGGGAAATGAGAGGGAAGAAAAAGAGCGATAATCAGAAAGAAAAAAGGGGAAGGAAAATGAACGAGCTAAGAAGCGCGAGGAAAGAAAAGAAAAGAGAAGATTCAAGTGGACAAATTGGGATGATGCCAAGTGACCTTATGACCCTCGAAGTCATTCTAGAACCATTAATTGTTGCTAGGTGCATTGCACGCAATGTGATATTTTTGTTGTTAAATGCCCTAACGCTAACGGGATGACCCCATTTTGTTCCTTTTGATATCTTCATAACAGAAGGGTGGTTGGTTCGTGGTTCTTAAAGTGGCAACCTTTCTCTACAACATAAAGTTGAAAGGTAATGGCAGATGACAACAGAACTGAGTTGGTTGATACGGGTGCCCAAAAGCAATTGGTTGAACAGGACAATGGGTTGGTTGAAGAGGTGAGGATATTAAGACAACACATGGCGGACATGTATCGGGCTTGGATGACTGGGAAGGCACCACCCCCACCACCACTTACCTTCTTAGATGCTACCCTTACCCAAAATCCGGTCGTAGTGCCAGATGATTCCCCATACTCTCCAGATTTTCCCGCTTATCACAGCTTTCCCAACCACCCTAGTAGCTCCATCACTCGTCCTCCAATTATCTTTCCCCAAGATTGCCCTCCTGTCATATCCACTATCCCCAACAATGAACACCCACTCAAAGCTCATGATGCCCAATATTACCCCTCAGAGGTTGCTCACAAGGTTCCTGACTGATACAATCAGAGCCTTCGGAATGAGCCTCATGTTGAAAATAAAAAGTTCACAGGAAAAGAAGGGCGAGACGAGCTATCCAGAAAGCTGAAAGGGTCTAATACGCCAAAGCTTAATTTATATGATGGACGTGGAGATCCAGTAGCCCATCTGAGAGGTTACAGTAGTGAAATGAGAAGTGTTGGCGGGAAAGATAATTTGTTGATGGCGTATTTCAGTGAGAGCTTGACTGGGGCAGCCCTGCCATGGTATACTCGTCAAGATGTCGGTAAGTGGCATACATGGGATGACATGGCTCAAGATTTTGTGCGAAACTTTCAGCATAATATAGACATTGTCCCAAACTGCTCCTCCCTATCTCAGATGGAAAGGAAACCCAAAGAAAGTTTTAGGGAATTTTGGTTCAGATGGAACGAACAAGTTGCTAGGGACAATCCTCCCATTGATAGAAAAGATGTTGCTGAGCCCCGCCAACGAGAGGATCCAGTGGGTATTCTTGCTAAACGTTTTCAGCCTCAATACCAACCCCATGAACCTCCCCGAGCTCTACATAATCCACCCCAGTATTATCCTCCGAACAAAGTCCGGCCATCTGTCCAACCAATGGGTCATTCCTCATGGCGAGCGCCAGCACTGCATAATGCACTTTTGCCCTCACAGCATTTTAGAGCATCCAACAACCCTAGAAAACTGGGGCATGGAGGGAAACAAAGGCAAAAAGATAATTTCACGCCAATCGGAGAATCCTATACAAGCCTGTTTGGAAAGTTTAAACATTCTGGCCTGATTGAGCCGCTCCTCGGCTATACTCCGGACCCATATGCAAAAGGATTTGATCCAACTGTACGGTGCATGCACCACTCTAATGTCCAAGGTCATAGCATCGAAGATTGTCGTGCTTTGAAAAGGGAAGTAGAAAGAATGATTCAAGAAGGGATAATTGTGATCAAGGACAGTGACAGGGAGCATGAGAATTCTCTTGGGAACTTGCTGACTAAAATTAATGACATTGAAATTGGTAATGGTCATGGTAATATTGATGTGGAACTCAGTGGCTAAGATGCCGAGCTTGGTAATTGGAAAGATGCTCTTTTCTTGGTTAGCCAGGGAGGAGTTTTGGTGGTTTATTTTTGTTGCCATCTCTGTTGTCCGGGTTATTTCAGGGTTGTAATCTGGATATTGTCTTGTGACTCAAACCCTTCTATCCTTTTATTTTGCCTAGTTCCTTTAGTCGTAGCAACTCATTTAGTGTCACCTAGTTTTGTTCCAGGGTTGTACCCAGTTTATTTTACTTGTTTCGTTGTTCAAACCCCTTCACAGTTTGTCTAATGCAATTTTCTGTTTTCTGTTATTTCTAGTCATTTCTGTTTACTTCTCTTCTCCTTTTATAGTTCTCTTCTTGCTCGCTCTAGTGACATGACATGCACATATAATTCTATGCCTGGTCTTAAAAAGTTAGTTTAATCATGAAGCAGTGAAACAATTTTGAAGATGATTGGGGCATTTGAAGGAAATAAGTACATAATTTTGAGATCATTTGAAGCCCAAACTGTGTGAAACTGGGGCAGATAATTTCTAGATCATTTGAAGCCCGAACTGTGTGAAACTGGGGCAGATAATTTGGGAAGCTAATAGGATGACGAGAATTTGTCATAATAATTTGAAGTGAGCAGTTTTGAGTTCAAGTACACCTCAATTTACAAGATAAAGTCAAGGGAGTTTGCTCCAAACAGACGGAGGATACCCATCGTGGAGAAAAAATCACCCAATCAGAATTTTATACTTGACAAGGTGCTAAAGAAAAGTGGAAGGCATACCAGTGATATCAATGCCGAGGCCGCGAGAGAAATATTGTGCATGATCTTCAATTTTTATTTCAAGTTTGCATGTGTTGTACTTGGCATTTTCAGGGATTGGGAGGCCCTCTTTCAGCTACCCAAACACTTATACCATTTGATACCCTCTTGAGCCTGTACTAGTTTCTTTGACTTCCCCTCTTTTGAAATCAAGTCAGAGTCATTAAAAAAAAAGTTTATGTCCCAATAGGTTTATTTGAAAAGGTTCATACCAAAAGGAAAAAAAATAGAGATAAAAAGGGAAAAGAAAAAGGAAAAGAAAGAAAAAGAAAGAGAAGAAAAAGAGAAAAAGAAAAGAAAAAGAAAAATAGCAACAACAAAAGTAGTCACATGAACTACATTCGACCTGATTCCTTTAAGGATACGTAGGCAGCCTCACGGTTCGGTCCCATCAAAAACAAAATCCTAAAGTCCCCAAGCAAAGAAACTGGGGCAGAAGTTGTGGTTGTTGTAAGAAATGTGATTCCGAAAGTTGTAATCTTGAACCCATTTGAGTTGTTTTGAGCCTTTTTGATACCCTTTCTTTCTAACCCTAGCCAAAAGCCCACATTACGGTCCAAAGAAAGACCTTCCGTTCAGTCTTCAAGAGATGTCAAGGCGAGCAAGTAGAGGTGAATCATATCTGGGGCAACACTCTGGTCCAAACAAGGAAAATGAAAAAATGAGAGAGTCTTATTGGTGAAAACCCTCACGGGCACCGCAAGGCGATGAAAGCTGAGAGAAATCAGAAAATGAGAGAGTCTTATTGGTGAAAACCTTCACGGGCACCATAAGGCGACGGTGAGTTGAGAAAAAGACCAAAATGAGAGAGACTTGATGGTGAAAACCCTTCGGGCACTACAAGTCAAATAAGGATTGTGAATCAAATTGGATAATTGGAGCATTGAAGCGCAGTTTCATGGCAAAAAGGTACGACAAAAGCTGAACATCAGATTTGCTTGACAGAATAGGGCGCATGTGCATGTCATGGTCATTAGAGTTGGTATCCACATCCGATAGGTTTCTACTTTGTAGTTTTCTTGTTAGGAATCATCTCTTTCCATTGTCCTCTACTCTGTTCCTTTTGTCTTGTTTACTTCCTCTTCCTGAGTCTGTTTGGTCAGAACAAGTGAGAAATGACTTCAAAATTTGCCATCAGCTTTCCAATTGCACAAAACGGGATCTGGTTAGGATATCAAAGCGTCATAAGTCCGGAAAGAACAACAAGCGCACTGAGCTAGTAACAATCAACATGCTTTGGGATTGTGTGAAATACAAAGGCTTGGTATATATCAATTCATGAACAATGCAACAGAAGGAGGGCTAGGGTGAACGGATCAAAGGTATTTTCTGTGATATGATTGACAAAAAGGGTGGTAAACCAGTGACAAGCAAGATATTCCAAAAAGAAATCGAAGTTATCATGGCTAGCGATGGAGCAACAGACCTCAAGGCCAGGGCTAGTGGTTTAAGTCAAGAAGGAACAGCATATACACCGAGTGGGGCATTTGACGTGCTTTGAGATTCATGTGAAACACAAGGGCTTGGTAAATGTCAGTTTATGAGCAATGCAACAGATAGTGGACATTGGGTTTGAACAGAGAAGAGGTATTTTCTGTGATAAGATTGACAAAGAAAGTGGTTAACCAATGACAAGCAAGATCTTCCAAGCAGAAATCAAAGTTACCATGGCAAGTGATGGAGCAATAGACCTCAAGGCCAAGGCCAGTGGTTTGAGTCAAGAAAGAACAGCATACACACTGAGGGGGGTGGCAATTGACGTGCTTTGGGGTTCATGTGAGATACAAAGGTTGGTAAATGTCAGTTCATGAGCAATGCAACAGATAGAGGGTATTGGGTCTGAACGGAGAAGAGGTATTTTCTGTGTTAAGGGTAACAAAGAAAGTGGTTAGTCAATAAACAAGCAAGGTCTTCGAGTGAAAATCAGTTATCATGGCAAGTGAAGGAACAATAGACCTTAAGGCCAGAGCCAATTGTTTAAGTCAAGAAAGAACAACATGCGCAATGAGTGGGTGGCAATTGTCGTGCTTTGAGACTCCTGTGAAACACAAGGGCTTGGTAAATGTCAAGTCATGAGCAATGCAACAGATAGGGGGTATTGGGTCTGAACGGAGAAGAGATATTCTCTGTGATAAGGATGACAGAGAAAGTGGTTAGTCAATAAACTAGCAAGGTCTTCGAGTGGAAATTAAAGCGATCATGGGAAGTAAAGGAGCAATCGCCCTCAAAGTCAAGGCCACAAACCAACCACCATATTTTTAAACTGACAAAATTTTTCTTTGATTGAAACAGGGGCAGAAAATTTTGTTTGTTTTGAAGAAATCCTTCGTAAGGAAAGGCAGGCACCAAACAGGTTTGACCGTAAATTCTCAGGACCCTCCTGGAAAATAGGACCTAGTTTAAAAATCGAAACAATCATAAGTAGAAAATCTAGCATAAATGTACCCCAAGGAATCTAAGTTGGTTTCAAAGTTTGCATGTTTAATTAGGAGTTTTCAGGACCCCCTGAATAATGGGACCTAGCTTTAAGATTTCCATTAGATAACAAGATTTAGCGTAAGTTCTGTTCTAGGGAAGTATAATTCAGCCGTAAGAGTTCTGTCGTAGGGAAATATAATTCAGCCGTAAAAGTTGTCACTCGTAAGATAAGGTTTGGTTTAGATTTTCAGAACCCTCCTGGATAATGGGATGTAGTTTTAAGACCCTCTTAGATAACAAGATTTAGCGGAAGTCATACCTTTAGAAGATATAATTTAGATTTAAAATTGTCGTTTAACTAGGAGTTTTCAGGACCCTCCTGGATAATGGGATTTAGCTTTCAAATTCTTAGAGATATTTGGTAACATGATTCAATTAACACTCACAGATGCGCCCAACACCAAACTAGGGCAGGAAAATTTCTTTTGGTTTGTTTGTTTTGTTGTAATCAGGTTCAAAGGCAGCAGTTTTAGGGAATACAGTTCAAGTTCAGCAATCAGGCGCCCACCTGGAGAGCAAGGGAATACAGTTGAAGTTTTGGCGATCAGGCGCCCACCTAGAGAGCAAGGGAATACATTTCAAGTTCAGCAATCAGGCGCCCACCTGGAGAGCAAGGGAATACAGTTCAAGTTCAGCAATCAGGCGCCCACCTGGAGAGCAAGGGAATACAGTTCAAGTTTCAGCAATCAGGCGCCCACCTGGAGAGCAAGGGAATACAGTTCAAATTTTGGTAATCAGGCGCCCACCTGGAGAGCAAGGGAATACAGTTCAAGTTTCGCCAATCAGGCGCCCAACTGGAGAGCAAGGGAAGACAGTTCAAATGTTGGCAATCAGGCGCCACCTGGAGAATAAGGGAATTCACTTCAGAATGCAATTCAAGTCTACAACAAAAGAGGCTCGCGCAAAGAATGCGAGTCAACAGTCCGAGATGATCAACGGAAGTTAGTCACAATCCAAAATAATAATAGAAGAGGAGAAACAAAAAGAAAGAAAAAGTGAATCCAAAATGCAGAAGTGGAGAAAGATGTGAACTGCTCAAGACATGGCTGAAATCACGAGTATGGTATGTCTGATTTTGACCCGAAAAGCTGAAGAAGAATGAACTAGCACCTGCAACTAGCAAACGTCAAGGTTCAAATCCAAAGTCTGCATGAAGAACCATCCAAGACTCAAGATCAAGCTTCACAAGACTTATAGATAGGAATCTTGTAACTCGTTGTTGACAGGTTTAGTTAGTCTTTTTCATTTAGTGAGTTTGATGTAATAACAGGACCGCGGACCGGAACCTCGACGGAACGGCACCTCGACCGGCTCTCCACCTCGGTATACTCCATCACCTCACTCACCTCTGAACTGCACGTGGCCTGATTCCTTTATAGCCAAGGATATGTAGGATGCTCAGATACCAGGGCTCGGTCACATTCCCCTTTTCTCAGTTTTAGTCTCTCCCAAATAAGAGTCGGGTCAAAAAACCTGTCTAGTCGTTCTTTGTCTAAAAACTCTTCGCGTTTCCACTCAAACAGGGGCAGCTGTAGACATGTGATTTTTGACCCTTCCCAAGATTTTTTATATTTTAGCACGTAAATATTTAATTTAGGCCTAATATAACTATTTCAACTCATCTTTTTACTCTTTTATTTTTATTTTATTATAGAAAAAATGAAAATTACAAAAATAGGTTCATTAATGTTTTGTAGTCATTTTTAATCTTGAAAAAATACTAAAAAATAGTTTTGTTTTAATGGTAAGTCTTATTTTAATAATTATTTTTACTTAAGTAGAGCTAATTAATATTTTTGATAATACTTTTAGTTAATTAAGCTAATTTTAAACATAGTTAGTCATAAAGGCCCAAGTTTCTAGCCCATTCCTTAAGTTCAATATCCAATACCCATTAAGCTAATCCTAGGGACGCTTCTAGACTCTTCTTTGGAACAAAAAATAAATGAAAAGACCCTAAGGACTTAACACAAAAAGACCTAGGGAGTAATTGGCAAAATACACAAAAAATACACCTAAAACCTAGACCTATATTATAGGTAACGCCTAAAAATCCGAGGGAGGAGCGCAGCTTTACATCAGGGACGCCCCACACCCCCCTGAACTCATCTTCTATACACGACCCCTCCCTGCCCTTCATCTTCTTCATCAACCTGTAGGCAACCTTCATCTCCCATTCCATCAACAACACACAGCAACCCTTCCGTTGTTCAACAAAACAAACGATCCAAAACCAACAACCCCTTCTTCTTCACTCGATCCGAACCACAGCAGCCGCTAGCAACTATCTCACGCGCAACCTGAACAAAATGACCCTCCACTGATTCTCTTCATCTTCTATAGCGGCAAAAAATAGAGACGGAAAAATCAGTGGAAAAATGAGTCAAATTAGCGGAAAACAGAGTTAACTTTCTTTGCTTTTGCCTCAGTTTTAGCCAAATACAACTCCAAACAAAATTAAGAGCAGTGAGTTTTGGCTGCTCGGATCTGAGATACATATAGGTCTTGTGACAATCCGTTTTGGTGTTGAGTGTTTTCCGGTTCCGGGTTCATATCTGTCGTTGTAATTGCTTGAAGGACTCGCTTGATTCAAGGTTGTAACTAATGAAATTTTGTTAATCGGAAGGCTATAATTCAGGTTCATCTCTTTCTCTTTAAATCCCTTTATTATGAAGATAATGATGGATTGAAATATGATAGAAACATGGAATTTGTTCATAGCAAGAGGTATTTTAGTCAATTTTTTCCGTAAAATCTGAGTTGGAGTTATTTTTATGGTTTGTGTTTAAGATGGAGGATTTATATAATTATTTTACTGTTTTAGCCATATTTGGAATTTGATTGCTGCTGCTCAATGTCAGATTCGTCTCTTCATTACTGTGTATTCGTCAAATGGGTTTGGACCTTAGCTTCATATATTTCAATTTTGGTCAAATGGACAATTTGTTTGGAATCAATTCCTCTTAATTTAAAATTTAGTGCGTGCAGTGATTAATTACCGGTATCCATGTGAGATGTCAAAGTTGTTTGAATGTGCCTTTCTTGGTTTGTTTAGTGGACGTTAGTATACTAATTTGCACTGTCGATTAATCCTTGTAGACCTTATCTGCTTTAAATTCTATAATCTATGGCCTTTCACAACAAACTTAGGGAATTCTTTTGAAATTATAAACATCGTAGTTGGCTTTAGTTGTGTACAATCCTTTGAAATTAGAATCGAGGCGTGCCATTTAGTTGAATTTCCACGGCCCTCGCAAAGTTGCAAATGTGTAGTTGCTTTAGGCGCGTTATTTTAATAATTTACCTTCCTAAAATCGGGTGTGCATTTATGTGACCCAAATCCAAATCTCAACAATTTTAGATAAAATATGTCGAGGACCGCGGGTGCATTTATTTGACGTGGTTCAAGACGTGTTTTTAATAATATTGAAATCTTCCTAAAAAATCATAATTCAATAAAAGCGGCTCAAAAGTTTAAAATTGCACCATAGGCTAAAACATGTATTAAAATCAGATAATAGGCCAATAATAACAGTTGAGCGACTGTGCTAGAACCACAGAACTCGGGAATGCCTAACACCTTCTCCCGGGTTAACAGAATTCCTTACTCGGATTTTTGTGTTCGCGGACTGTAATACAGTCAATCTTTTCCTCGATTCGGGATTTGAACCGGTGACTTGGGACACCATAAAATTATCCCAAGTGGCGACTCTGAATTTTAATAAAAAATGATCCCGTTCCGATTGTCACTTTAAGTTGAAAAAAACTCCCTTATTATACCCCTTTACGGGGGTGTAGGAAAAAGGAGGTGTGACAGCTCTATCAGCATTACATTTTACCTCAATCTACCCTCGAGTAATATTCTTTCACATGCATTTAAAAAAAGGAAATCAAATTGAACTCTTAAAAAAAATTGCAAATTATCAATTTAATTACTTCATCCGTTTCAAATTAGATGAGGTATTTTCCTTTTTACTCTGTTCCAAAATAAATGACACATTTCTAAATTTGGAAATAATTCAACTTTAGACTCTTCACTTTATCCATTTTACCCTTAATGAGAAGCTTTTATAACCACAAGAATGCCATGACCCCACAAAGCTTTTACCCCTTAAGCTTTTAAGACTACAAGTTTCAGAAGTCTTTTTTCATTTTTAAACTCTATGCTGAGTCAAACTACCTCATCTAAATTGAAATGGAGGGTGTAGAATATTTTGAGGCATAATACCTAGACGGGTACCTAAACTTAGCTCACTCTTTCAATTTGCTACCTCAATTTGGCCCTATACCTATTAGCTACCTGTCTTTATTGACTTATGTGTCTATTAAATACTGCTCACTTACCTGGCACTTTAAACTCAACACGTGTAAAAAAACGCTTCCAACGTGTAAGGCTATCCCAATTAAGAACAGCCACGTATTTTTGTTTTCCACATCAGATCCACCCCAAATTCTTGATCATTCTAGATTAACCCCACTCCAACTTAAACTCCCCATTCACAAAGTAAAAAACCTATACTATCTTCATCTCTCTTCTAATTTCTCTCTATCAGAGAATAACTTTTTCTTCTAATTAGGGTTAATGGTCGTGATTTCGTTGCCTTTCTCACAAAATAGCTTCAAGTTCTGTTTCAGAGGTCGATTAGGGTTCGCAATAGTTAAAAGTCAAAGTGGATTAGGGCTGGTCGACGAAGCTGCTGGTTTGTGGACTACCGTTGTAAGAGGAGCTACTGGTTCGTGGAATACTGTTGCTTGTGGGAAAGAAAATAAGACACATAAGTTCTCTTTTAACCTTCTTTATTATCATATTCTTATTTAGGGTATTACTGAAATTTGGTCGCAAAATTAGGGTTGGTTTTGTTTGTGTGTGCATGTGCTACTGGGGATGACAGAATTTATATCCACTAATTTTCACCATGGGGGGACATTTAACTTTGGTCGATTCCCAAAGTATATTGGTGAAAGAAATGTTGTAGCTTTTTCTATTGATAAAGATACATTTTCTGTTGTTGAATTTTGTTCCTATACTAAAGACTTAGGATATGTCTCAGTGGGTGATTTTTTCATTTTGACTCAAAAAGTTCAAAATTTGTGCGCTTGAACTATGACTCTCAACTATTAGAGCTTATTAGTGACTTAAAGCATGAGGACATTTTGGATATATATGTGCAGCATAAAATAGATAACCCTGAGGTAGCTGATGTGGGCTTAGTTGTTGGGCCTGATATAGCTGAAACTGACTCAATAAACGTGTCTGGTCCAGTAGTTGGGTCAAGGGATACTACTAGTGAGCCCTTTTATATAGAAAGTGGTCCAAGGTGGAATTTGGGATATCTAGAAGATGTTGGAATAGTGGAAGGGGCAGAACTTGAAGAACTTCCTGTTGTTGTTGATACCTTTGAAGATCTAAACATAAATGAAGAACCTGACAGGCATGTAGAAAAGTGGTATAGAAAGGATTATTTTCTCAGGGCCTATAAGTATGTTATTCAACAAATTCCAAGCATGAACATGTGGCCTGCTACTAGTAATATAAAAAATGAACCTCCAGTTCCAAAGATGATGCCAGGAAGACCAAAAAGGTGTAGAAGAAAGTCTAAAGATGAACCTAAAAAGAAGTGGGGAAAGTGGTCCAAGAAAGGAGTAAAAATTACTTGCTCGAAATGTCAACAACAAGGACATAACAAAACTCACTGTCTAGGAGTGGTAAGTACACTTATGCTTTATATTATTCTAATTATTATATGTATGTTATTGGCCGATTTATATATATGTATATATATATATCAATCAAGCCAACAAGCTTCAAATTTTGTCCTAACATCTATATGCCATGACACATCAACAGTAAGAAGAAATACTGAAGGAAAAGGCAGGGGTAGTACTACAACTAGAGGAATAGGCATGGGAATAGGGAGGGGTACTACTACTAGATGAAGAGGTGGAGGAATGGGGAGGGGTACTACTGCTGAAGGAAGAGGTAGGGGAATGGGGAGGGGTACTACTACCAGAGGAAGAGGTAGGGGTACTACTGCTGGAGAAAGGGGTAGGGGAATAGGAGGGGTACTACTGCTCGAATGAAGAGATGAAGGGAAAGTGCTTCTGAAGATGGATGCAGGGGGGCCATGTATTCCAGTAAGAGAACCAACAGAACCAACCGATGTTGGTGGAGGAGTTAGAGGACAAAAGAAACAAAAACAATTTGGATTTAGGTTATATATAGACTCTGAAATATCAAGGACAATACTCAATGTAAGTAAACCATGACTTTTTTAATTTACCAGAATGTGATGCTTACAATTGGTACTGATTAAGTGTAATTATTTGGGTGATTTCAACCTGGTACAACTGGTGAAAGACTTATCATGGGTGGAACATCTTTTACGAGTGCATCTGGTACCAATATTGACATTGGCTTTAAACCACATGGCCTGAAATAAAAGGGAAGAAAGGCAATAACAACTGCCCAGCTACAACAGATGAGAGTGTCAACTAGAAGAAGCAACACAACAACACCTCCATGAAAGAAGAACAAGTGACAAGTAGTTTGTGTAGAAAGTCTTTGTTTTAGTCAATATTTTGGATGTTGTTAGGTGTTTAAATAGCCGGACTTAGTAGACCAATTTAAACTTTTATTTTGTCTATGTAACCTACTTGGCTGACTAGTTTTTTGTGTCTATGCATTCTGCTTTGGCTTACTAGTTTTACTTGGGAGCTCATTATAATGAGCTATATATCTACTGCATTTGTCATTTAGTAATTGTGATTGGTATTCGTCATTATTCATTATCATTGTTATTGGAAGTTATCACTATCAAGAATTACAAAGCAAATACAAGCTGAAAACTTCTGTCAAAATAGAGCATAAAATTTAACTTGAATATTCATATTATTGATGCATTTAATCAGTACACAATTGAAGGTAAAATTGCATATTACATTAACCCTAAGTACATTGCCTTAGTACCATCCCATAATACATACCAAAACTCTAAAATAAACTAAGTAGAATCCCTAAACCAAGTCCAGATTATGTAAACAACAACTACAACAATTATCCACTTTGATCGAACCCTCTCTTTTTCATATGTATTAACTTTCCTCAAAAGACCATAAATCACTGTCCTTGTTTGATCCGGCATTTGATCATCGTGCCACCTAAAGAATTCGCATGCACCAGGAGCCTGCGATAAAGAATAGATTTAGGCTATTAAAAGAATAGATTCGCATTGCAATTTGAGGAGGGTCTGAAGATTTAGGCTATCAAAAAGATAGACAAAATACACTTACTTTGCTTAAGTGGCAGCAATAGAACCTACGACCTGGATTTTCATCGGTCCATGATGTTTGAAATAATGCAACACGCCCACATCGATAGAAATACACCATATTTTACCAATCTGATTGTAGGATTTGAGATCTATAATTGTTGTCTAAGAAGAGAGTAGAAGATGAGAAAAATTAGGGCTTTCATAGGGAAAGAACAAGACTTTATGCTGGGAGTAGGTCTACTATGGCAGATTAACAAAGAGAGAAGATGAGATAAATTATGGCTCTTTCTTCGGCAATGTTTGAAGAGAGAAGAAAGAGAAAAAATGAATTTAGGATTATATGTTGGTGGGTTTATAAAAGGGGTTGAGATGAAATCGTTATTTTTACCGTTGAAAAGCCATGTCAGCCTAAAATGAAAAGTTCACGCGCTCAATATAAGTGGCACTTATGTTTTGTGCCAGATAAGTGAGCAGTATTTAATAGACACATAAGTCAATAAAGACAGGTAGCCAATGTATGGGTCAAAATCTGACCACGGTGGTCGACCAAGCTGGGACCTCACCTAAGTGGCGAAATGGAGAGAAGTACCACGATCAACCTCAGTCCAATCATCGACAGTGTATGTCAAGTAAAAACGGTACTCGAATAACGATGAAAAGACCGTCACGTGAAGTACACGTTGGTCAAAAGACATAGTAAAGCTCCGAGAACTATATATAGAAGGGGGATTCTCGGAAAAAGGGGAGGGACTTTTCCTCTCTACTCTTTCTCTTGCAATCTCCTCCTCTGAAGGATGTAAACTGATTTTTCTCTCTATCTCATCAAAGATGAGATATTTAACATCAATAAATATTGATTGTTCTTACTTTTCATTCATTGTATTGCTATACATTTTTAGATCTGAAGTTGATTATACTTGACTAAAATTTACCCCTTCATTATCATTAATTGGTTTGATCAAAATGGTTTTAATATCTTTTGGTCAAACCATTTGGCGCCATCTGTGGGAATTTCTTAGCCAAATTTCCTAGTCTCCTTCAGATCCAAAAATCGGTGAAACATAAACACCCACCAGAAAGAGTGGTAAGTAAACCTCACATGCTAATCTAGATCATGATGCTACACAGAAGCAAAAGTTACAACCAATATCCACGCAAAACTTGCAAGAGAAGACGATGCCTGTTGCGCAAATCCCATAAGAGAATGGGCACATCTTATGGGATGACCCACGCACCGGATGATCCACACACCGGATGACCCACGAACGAGCTAAGACAAACCCAACCCACGCAGGGCCAGGGCATGTAAAAAAAAGGAGGAAGAAAAGAAGGCCGACTGCTGCCGAATCCACAAACCACCATTCCATCAATCACTTAAACGCCAGGCAGAGCGAACAACGCTATAAGGCTACCCTCATTCATCGACTCATCGGATCGAGGTAAGGAAAATCTTATCTTGGTGTACTTTCTGTTCTTTGCTTAAACAGGAACACAAGCATCGGATGGGCAAGCGAGCAAAGAAGCATTCCAACTGGAGAGTGGAAGGACTATTACAAAATAACTTGAATATCGCCCATCCCAGACATTTCAACTTCTGCAAAATGACGTCCCCTAAGTCGTACTCCTTCTCCTCACCCAGGTGTTATTCCGATTGGGTTCTCTCGGGGAGGTTTTGAATGAGGCAATGAGGCAGACATCACCAAGTTCAAAGGACAGTTCATCGCCCCGCCTATCGGCAGCTCTCCAGGCCAAACCATGAAGGGGTTAAACAGGGAAATTCAAATCTATGCATAAAACGAACATTAGCAAGATAGCAACGTTCAATACTCTCCGGCATCACACTCTCCAATACAGACAAAATTAAGCAAACTGGGACTCACCCAGGAAACACACAAGTTGAGCAAAACTGGGACTCCCTTAGAGGACACCCAAAACTCTCCAAAAAAAACTGGGACTCACAATGGGTTAACATTTCGACGACAGCTCAAAATAACACCCCTACGGCCAAGGGCCATCGCCAAAAAAGAAGAGTTCGACTCGAATTGTAATGGGTTAACATTTCGACGACAACTCGAGATAACACCCCTACGGCTAAGGCCATCGCCAAAGAAAAGAGTTCAACATCGCTCGAACCACGACGGGTTAACATTTCGACGACAGCTCGAAATAACACCCCTACGGCCAAGGGCCATTGCCAAAGAAAAGAGTTCGACATCGCTCGAACCACGACGGGTTAACATTTCGACGACAGCTCGAAATAACACCCCTACGACTAAGACCATCGCCAAAGAAAAGAGTTCGACATTGATCGAACCACGACGGGTTAACATTTCGACGATAACTCGAAATAACACCCCTACGGCTAAGGACCATCGCCAAAGAAAAGAGTTCAACATCGCTCGAACCACGACGGGTTAACATTTCGACCACAACTCGAAATAACACCCCTACAGCCAAGGGCCATCGCCAAAAAAGAAGAGTTCGACCTCGCTCGAATTGTAGTGGGTTAACATTTCGACGACAGTCGAAATAACCCCTATACGAATTCGACCTCGCTCGAATAAATGACGGGTTAACATTTTGATGTCTGCTCGAAATAACACCCATATGGCCGCGAGCCATCGCCAAAAAGAAGAGTTTGACCTCGCTCGAATTGTAATGGGTTAACATTTCGACGACAGCTCAAAATAACACCCCTGCGAATTCGACCTTGCTCGAATAAACGACGGGTTAACATTTCGACGTCAGCTCGAAATAACACCCATACGGCCGAGGGCCATCGCCAAAAAGAAGAAGTCGACCTCGCTCGAATGACGATGGGTTAACATTTCGACGACAGCTCGAAGTACACCCCTACAGCTAAGGCCATCGCTAAAGAAAAGAGTTCGACATCGCTCGAACCACGACGGGTTAACGTTTCGACGACAGCTCGAAATAACACCCCTATGAATTTGACCTCGCTCGAATAAACGACGGGTTAACATTTCGACGTCAGCTCGAAATAACACCCATACAGCCGAGGGCCATCGCCAAAAAGAAGAATTCGACCTCGCTCGAATGACGACGGGTTAACATTTCAATGACAGCTCGAAGTAACACCCATACGGGCAAAAGCCATCGCCAAAAAGAAGAATTCAACCTCGCTCGAATAACGATGGGTTAACATTTCAACGTCAGCTTGAAATAACACCCCTACGGCCAAAAGTTGTCGCTAAAGAAAAGAATTCGACTTCGATCGAATTGCAACGGGTTAACTTTTCGACCAGCTCGAAATAATACCCTATGACGGAAGGCCATCGCAAAAGGAAAAGTTCGACCTCCATAACACCATTGCAGCTATCGGTCATCGTCGTACATTTTCTTCTACTTACTAAAAAATTGATTTCGCTGCAAACTCCAAGTTCGACCTCGCTAGAATAAATACAAAGAAAAAAGGAGCAGAAAACTAACATCACCCAAATCAACGATAGCTTGGTCCCACTCGAACGACTCAAGTCAAGACTGACTTCGTCCAAAATAACAAATCCATTATATAACCTCTTTTGAGTCAAGGGCAAATCCGCTTAAAGCAATAAGTCACCAGGCGATCTCGCCCAAATGGGCGAATCAAATGAAAATTCCATTCGGGCTCACACGACAAAATCCTACTCAGTCCGATTGAAATTGGTTTCCCTGAAAAAATCAGGAGTTCATCATACAGAAATCCGAAAATGTACGCCAAGGATATGTAAAGCAAAAAGGAGAGAAATACAAAGGATGCCCAACGATGAAAACTTCTTTTTTATTTAGACAGTTGAGCAAATAGCCACAAATTACACATGGCTGAAACCGGTCCATTACAAAGAAAATAAAAAACAACAACAAACAAAAAAAACAACACAAAGGTAACAACTTTAGACTCGGTGTCATCACCGTCGTCCTTCTCTTCACCATCTCCAAGAAATCCCTCCTCTGCATTAACGTCTTCACCGGCCTCCGGTGTCGCGGGATCATAACCACAGTTAACACGAGCCTCTCGAACCTTCGCCCGAGCTCCTTCATAAGCGGCCTCAGAAACATTGCCCGCTTCCCACAAACTCTTGTATATGTCCCGCTGGGCTTCGGCATGAACCCAGAGTTCGTGTAAATGGCGAGGAACAGTGGCGGAGGCGGATTCAACTTGGGCCAAAAATTGAGCCTTTTCAGCCTCAAGAAAGTTGAAGTTTCCCGGTCAATTTCGCCAATACGCTCTTCGAGCCTCGCCTCCCTAAGCGTAGCCGTTGCCCTCTTAGACTCCTACTTGGATTGAAGGACATGGATAGCATCCTCTAAAGTCGTCGCTCTGGTCGAAGCCGACGCCTAGGCCCTCTGACACTCTCCAACTCGGAGACCTTTCTCTCCAGCTCGGTTAACTTCCCCATCCATTCCGCACTCATCGCCTCGACTCTGGTGGCATTGAGATCCAACTCGGACTGCAATGACCTAACCTTCGCCTGAAGATGCTCACACTCTGCGGCGACCCCATTTCCCAACTCAAGTTCTTCGTCCTTCACACGAAATTGCTCCTCGAGCTCGCTATTCTTGCGAATAGCCTGCACCTCCTTCTTCTCCAGTTCCTCGCCGAGAGATTAATTACCAGCGCTCGCCCTTAGCCGTTCGTGCATCTCACGACACTTGTTGCGGTAGTGCCGATACTTCTCCAACATCGTCAGAAAAGTTTTGGCCCGAGTGTTGGCCCTACGAGCACTTTCAATCTCCACTATGTATGTCTAAAAGACGAAAAGATTGGTTAAGTCCAAGGTCGCCAAAGATGAAAAGAACATAAAAGAAAGGAGAAACTTACCCTCAAGCCCATAGCGGCTACTTCATGCGTCAAATCAACATCACGGATGTCCCGGAGAGCCTCACTCTCGGCGGCAGAGCACAAAAGTTCAAACTGCGGTACCAAGTCTTCCGTATCCCCCAGAAGGTTAATCTCCGACGAGATTTCAAGTATACGGGACGGGCCTCCCGGATGTACCACTGCACGAGTAAGTCCTTCCTCGAACATCCTGACATCGTCAGGATCAAGGTCGGATTCGGACTCATAGTCATCGACCACGACGACATTCCCTCTTTCTACGGCCGAGGAAGAAGCACGACTCGGTCTGGAAGATGAAGGCCCGCCCAAAGTGGCGATAGCGATCTAGGGGGCCCCCACTCCCTGTTGCAGAAGTCTATTGATCAACGGCAGTAGCCGAGGCCTCCGTCGTCAGATTGGTCACGATCACCGGCTCTACCACTGCGGGCGGGTTAGCATCACCTCCCATCGCAGACTCCGTCAAAGAAATGCCGCCCTCTAAGCGTACCACGGCTGAAGAAGACGTTTCGGACTCCACTCATCGTCTCTTTGACGGTCCTTCCTTGTCCTCAGCACGGGAAGATTCTCCCGTTGAGTGGGCAGTAGTAGTCGAAGCGCCAGATTGGGAAATAGTTTCTCCCGTTGAGTGGGCAGTAGTAGTCGAAGCGCCAGATTGGGAAATAGTTTCCGTGCACACGGCTACGGCCGTAGATTCGACTTGAGCAGCCATTGCCGTAGGTCAGATAGCAGACCTTGGCACGGGCCGAGCAGAAGACGTCGGTTGAAGAAATGCAAGTGGAGGAGCCCTCGCCCTCCGCACTCTCCCTAATAGCGATAAAAGTCGTATAAGCAACAACGCCAAATTGCAAAGTGGAAAACAGAAACTACGGCAAGACTACTTACCAGTAAGGGGATTACGTCCATATTTCTCATAGAAGGACGACCATTCGCGAACTCCCGCCGTATGAGGAGGAATGGCATTCACCCATTTGCGGACATCGTCAATAGGCACAGGGGGTAGTCTCGCGACTGCAAAGGCAAAAACAGTTCAATACTGCCCAAAGAAAAGCGGTCGACTATCATTCCGACAAAAGATACAAAAACTTACGTGCGAAGTTCCATCTCTCGGGGAACCCTGCAGAATCCGCCACAAGGTGCTCGGTCCGCACATAAAAATAGTTTTCGTAGAAACGACGATTGGCTCTATCGTCCATCTTCACTACCTGACTCTTCGTCCCTCGATGGCGCATGTGGATCATCGTGCCTCGAATGAGTTGAGGGGCAAAGATATTGAGCATGTGAATCAGAGTGATCTCCCGACCGGCAAGCTCCGCGAACTTAAGCAGCATTAGGAACAGTTTATACAAGTACGACGAAAGTTGAGCTGGACACACCTCATAGAAACGACAAAAATCTACCACCAAGGAAGGGACAGGAAGCGTATACCCGACAATAAAAGGATATGCGTAGAACGTACAATATCCTGGGCGGTCGAAATGTATGATATCATCTCCCACCGCCGGCAGCATCTCGACGTGGTGAGGAATCCCCCACCTAATCTTCAGCTCCGCAATCGCCGCCTCATTCATAACAGAGGAAACAGGTTCCGGTTCCTCTCCGGCATGGCAATTGAAATAAGTCCACGGCTTCCCGAGACGAGGCAATATTTCGGTCGCCGTTGGAACCTCCTTATCCTCTACTACTTCTACTCCTCCGGGAACAAGAACATCATTTTTCGATGCCGGAACTGCGGCAAGATCGTCAGCGCGGAAAGAAGAACCAGCCATTTATCTCAATTGAATAGAATGAATGAACAAAGGAAGTAAGAGGAAAGAAAAAAATGTCAATTTCTGACCAACAAGAGAGAATCGAAAATCTGAAGTATCGGGGAAGAAGAAAATTCGCAAAATTCCTTTGATAAACCAAGAAAGTGTGCCAATGTATTGGTGTTTTCCCCCTATTTATAGGGATATAAATGCCCCAAGCAGGAAACCCAAGAGTCGCCAGTTAGCACTGCCAAGGCATGAAACGGTTCAATCCTCAAGAAACGTGTGTCATAATGGTAGTAACCATAAACGACGTTTCAAAATCAACGCACCGTTTCGACTCCGAACGGACACGACGAAACAAATGCATCGTTAAAGCGTTGCGCCATCGCCTCGATCTAAAAACCTCGTTCAAGGCTTGAACAGTCAGATTTCTCCTAGCCTTCGAACCTACAAAGTCCGTCCGCCAAGCCCGTCAAGGGACAACCTCGACGGACGGAGGGACTAACTGTATGGGTAAAAATCTGACCACAGTGGTCGACCAAGCCGGGACCTCACCTAAGTGGCCAAATGGCGAGAAGTACCACGACCAACCTCAGTCCAATCATCGACAGTGTATGTCAAGTGAAAACGGTACTCGAATAATGACAAAAATACCGTCACGTGAAGAACACGTTGGTCAAAGGACACAGTAAAGCTCCGAGGACTATATATAGAAGGGGGATTCTCGGAAAAGGGGGCGGGTGTTTTCCTCTCCACTCTTTCTCTTGCAATTTCCTCCTCTGAAGGATGTAAACTGATTTTTCTCTCTATCTCATCAAAGATGAGATATTTAACATCAATAAATATTGATTGTTCTTACTTTTCATTCATTGTATTGCTATACATTTTTAGATCTGAAGTTGATTATGCTTGAATAAGATTTACCCCTTCATTATCATTAATTGGTTTGATCAAAAAGGTTTTAATATCTTTTGGTCAAACAGCCAATAGATATAGGGCCAAATTAAGATAGCAAATTGAAAGAGTGAGTCAAGTTTTCTGCCTTATTTTGGGGGCATTTGCATCTATACCCGCTTTTTGGGTCACGTTTTAACTTGTACCCGCTTTGCAAAAAAAATTGCAAGCGTACCCACTTTTTCGCGTAACTTCAGCATACGGGCCTGAAGTAGCAAAGGCAATCACGCAAACTTCAGCATTCTAGTAGACGGGCCTGAAGTAGCAAAAATTGCTGAATCAAGTGTGCTGAAGTGTTTGTTTGTAATTGCTGAACTTAAGCATTCTAGTGCTGAAGTTTTGTTCTCTATTTGATGAAGTTTTTATTTGTAATTGCTGAACTTAAGCATTCTAGTAGCTGATGTTTTGTGATGTTGAAGTTGTTTAGTTCATTTGTAAAAACTTCAGCACTAAATAAGCTGAAGTTTTTTTGTCCTGGATTCATTAGTTTTGTCATTAAGCTTTTTCAAAAACTTCAGCAGAAGATGCTGAAGTTATTTAGTTCATTTGTAAAAACTTCAGCACTAAATAAGCTGAAGTTATTTTGTCCTGTATTCATTAATTTTGTCATAAAGCTTTTTCAAAAAACTTCAGCAGAAGATGCTGAAGTTATTTAGTTCATTTGTAAAAACTTCAGCACTATATAAGCTGAAGTTTTTGAAAAAGCTTTCTAACATACTAGATAAATAATCACCTTATTCTTTCATAGTGTATTACTACTATAAAATAATCAGATTGCCAACAGTATCTAAATCATAAATTTTGGAAACAATAAATGTGAAAAGAACAGAATTATCATGAAAAGAATCACTAAATGTGACCTTAAACTTCCCGTACGTGAAAATATTCACAAATTATAGTCTACTAACTTACGTAATTATTTATAATTTATTTTTAAATAATCTGATAAATATACTTAAGGCAATCATCCCATGAACAAAAGTTTCATAGCAGCACCAACAGCAGTAGAAGAAAGAAGAAGAAGAAAACGAAGGAGGAGAAGGAGGAGGAGAAAGGGGGCTGAAGTTGTTTAAAAAGTGGGTACAAGTTAAAACTTTAAAAAAAATGGGCATAGGTTAAATGGGGGCGACCAAATAGGGCGCCCCGTGCAAGTTTTACCTTATTTTGATATAGTATGGAGTCTGAAAATAGGAAGTCCACATTTTCAAAATCCTACTGAATCGGCCTATCAATAGCCTAGTCTAAACGCGAGTCCGAAACCCAAATGAAAATATTTTGGACTCAAAACACGTTTCTACAGTGTAAAAAAAAGTTACTTTTCTATATATACCGCATTTTACTTTAACGGAGTTTTAGCCGTTAAAGTAAAGCGCGGTATAATACCGCGTTTTACATATAGCGCGGTACAATATCACGTTTTACCTATTAAAGTAAAAGCCCCTCCTTCTTCCCCACGACAAAACAGAAGCTCCATTTTTAAAACCAAAAAACATGCCCCCCCCCCCCCCTTTTTTCTCCAAAAAAAATTCGAGTGGACCCCACCCGTCACACAAAAAAGTTAAGATTGTAGGTCCCGCATATAATGCAAGCCTTCTATTGTTGTGGTTTCCTCGTTTCGGGCTCAAAATTTCAATTTTTCGACTTTTCTAAAAACATAAATCGAGGTATTCCGATTTAGTTTATGTCGAAACTCGTATAATAATGCATATTAGTTGTCTTGAATGTGTTTTCATGTTGTTTTGTGTTTTGTTTGCGATTAAATTAGTATGTTATTTTGCCGGATTAAATTATTAGTGTTTAAAAAAATAGTTAAAAGTTGAGAAATAATTTGTCTTGTTAATAAAAATGTTCATAAATTTATTTTACTGTTTTATATGTAATTTTGTGAATGTTATGTTATTAAAATATGTTTGTTGTTTCTATTTAGTTTAGATTATTTATTTGCTTAAAGACTATTGCCCTTATACCTACTTTCCACAACCCTGATTTCTTCTTGCTCGCATGCAACATCCAGTTACAACCCATAAAGTCTCTACGGCATACAACCTTGTATACCTCCGGAGTTGACTCCCTTACCGTCATCTCACGATACTCTCTTACGCTGTAGATTTTTACAGCCCTGATTAGGCTAGCTTTATCGGGAAAATACATGCCCTTTGCCAGCAGCGCTGGTCTAGACTCATCCCACATTGCTGACCGAACTTCGCCAAGATCCCTTGTGAGGGCATCCACATCCGGCATACTTGGCAAATTATCAAGGTAGGGAATATTTCGCTCATGAAACAGTACGTGGGACTCGTACACTCTTGGTCAAACGGGAGGTGGAAGAGCATGCTCCCTCGTCAGCTCAGGTTCAACATTCACTTCCTCCTCATCATCACCATCGTCAAGGAAGGGTGTCTCATCTCCAGAATCATCGGCATTGTTGTCATAATTATTGTCGCGCCCCTTTTTACCTCCCTCGCGGGGAGAGGAGTCCGGGTTTTGACATTCACGGGGTGTAATGACTCATTTCATTTTGGGAATTGGGTTTTTGAAGAGTCGCCACCTAACGGATTATGGTGCGTTAGGGCACCTAGAGCAATTAACTCTTGGGTTGGTTTGCATTACCAGAGATTAGGGTAAGGGCTCGAAGTAACCTCGAGGGGAAGGTGTTAGGCACCCCTCTTGGTCCACAACTGTGGGTCCCGGTCGAACTTATATTCACAAATTAGTCCATATAAACGGTTGAATCAAATAAGTTGCAAGTAAAGCACGTTTGGTAACTCAAGTAGTAAGATAAAGGTTTAAACAAAGATTTAAATAAAGAAAGGATTCGGTAAGGAGGAGGCCTAGGTAGGTTATCCTATAGGATCACCCCATGCAATGTCCGAGAAAAACTCCTCTATGAGGGGCTACACGTGACATTAGTGCGTAGTCATCATATCCCATGTCTACCCTTCCCATCCCCTTATTGGTCATGCAAAGCGAGTGTTTGGTCAATGATTCCTATTGCATGCTGCTACCCGTCCCTTCTTAATGGTCCTGAAGGGAGTTAGGACCTCTACCTATAGGTGGTTCTAAACGTAGCCCTAAGGTTTTAAAAGGCGAAAATTCTAAGGCAACAGTCAAAAGCATTTAGGACTTTTACACATAATGGGAGAAATTAAGAGGCTCAGAGTTTACTCCTCAAACAAACACATAAGCAGCACGACTCAAGCACACTTAAGGTCTTTTTATCAATCAATATCCTAAAGCAGGATATCAAAGTGAATATGCAGAAACAGACCAACCCTATCTTTAGACTCAGAAGTTACACCCTAGTAGTTGCCTAGGGACTCTTTTTTTTTAAAATCCTGTTAGGATCAGAAAACATCGAGCGATAGATACAGTTTCAGAGAATGCAGTTTTGAAAATGCCCTAAAGGCTTGCCTATACGTAGAATACTGATGTCTATATTAATACGGAAACAAAACAGGTTTTGAAATAAACACCCTTTAATAGCTATAGGCATGATATCTAATGAGATTGAGGCATTTTGAAAGAACTTGTTTCAGGAAATGCTTAATACTTAATAAAACCAATTCAGAAACGAACAAGGCGTGATCAAGTCGATTTATTAGACTAAATTAACAGACAGAATTGCGAGTAGAGCTCCATATATGTATGATATCTAAGCGTAACACTGATTTTAACAATTTGCAGGTATGGAAACATACATAAATACTTGTTATAATTGAATCTGGATTAGGTCCTATTGGCATGGCATCTATTATTAAGCTGATTTTAAGACATGATTATTTGGAACCTATAAGCATGGCTTCTAAACATGACAGAATGCAAAGCCTTATAGATATGGTTTCTACTTGATGAGCAAACAAACTTGAAAGTGAAATCCTATGGGCATGATTTCTACGAGGCAAAGCAATCAGATTAAAGAGTAAAATCCTATGAGCACGTTGTCTATTCAGAGCAAACAGACTTTAAAAGTGAAGTCCTAGGAGCAGGAATTCTACCTGTATTACCCCATAAAGTATGCATCTACCCACCCTTTTTTACTAAATACCCCAATATCTGTTTACATATTATTATAGGTCAATGAATGAACTACATAAATAGAAATAGAAAATCAAGAAGCTATTCTATAGGGAGCCTTCAATTAGGCCCAGATTTCCCAAAACCTCCAATGGCCTCATATGCCTCAGTTCCATAGACAAATCAGAATCTAGGTGCATCAAAGTTCCCTAAGGATCTCAAGAATCCCGGGCAGTGCTTACACCTAGACTTAGTAACCAAAGATTGAACAAGTGCAGTGTGGAAAGGCCAGCCTCAGTATGCCAGAGTTCAGAGGGTTCTCAAAAGGATCCCAAGGCAGTACACATACTAGAGGGGGCAGAACTTATTGACGAAGAGTAAAGTGAGAAGTGATGGACACAAATTGAAAAGGTTTTAGTAAGAAACTGTATTTAACAAAAAGTCTTTTTCTTTTGGAAATAATGTAGTAGAACAACAGAGACTTGCTCGAAGAGATGAACAGAAGTCAAAACACCTTAGGACAGGTTTATACATATCTAGCTCACAGAACCAAGAAAATTCAGCAGTCACACACAGGGGTCAAGGGGTTTGGGATACATAGAACATTTGCCTGCAAACACATAACCCAGCAAAGGTCTAGGACTGGTTTGGACATGCTCAGAAACAACTGACACTGGCATAGTCACAAAACCAGACATGAAGAACACAACCATATAGAGGGGTGATAGGATTTGGGAATTCATGGGATATAGGATGGTAAGTACACAACAAGTAAGAGATAAGACATGCTCAGAAACACACACAAAGGGGAATATACTGATCTAAAGGAAGGGGAACACATAATAACATGCTGATATTGTAACTCTTAACTACAAATTTCACAACAAAACCATAAATAAAAACAAACTAGAAATAAGAGGAACTGAAACAATAAGAGAATCATGTTGTTGTTGGAACTTTAAATTGAAACTAGGTGAAGAGGAGAGTAAGCAGAATGAAAGAACAAGAGAGCACAAATGGTTAGCCTTGGCTTGCAGCCGGCTAACTTAGAACAGTAGCAAATAGCACAAGGAAGCCAGTAATCTTGACTGATTACTGGCTTCCTGGCATGTGATGGCGCTGGCTGGACTTGCCCCGGAATTTTGAGGATCCCCCTCAAAATTCTGCCCAGTTTCTAATCTTGGGGGAAATGAAAATCTTTTTATGATATGACCGAACCCATAAGGCTGCCTACATATCCCCTCTTAAACGGGAATCAGGTCAAGCGTAGTTCAGTTACATCAGAAAAGAAATGTGAAATAATCTAGGCATAGTATCTCTTGACTGCGTCTGAATTGATTGGTTTTGGCCAGATTTCTCCGTCCATCTCTACAAGTATGAGTGCTCCTCCTGTCAGGACCCTGTGAACCATGTACGGGCCTTGCCAGTTGGGAGAGAATTTCCCTTTGGCTTCGTCTTGATACGGGAAGATTTTCTTCATTACCAGCTGCCCTGGTGCGAACTGTCTTGGTCTGACTCTTTTGTTGAAAGCTCTAGACATTCTGTTCTGATAGAGTTGGCCGTGGCATACTGCGTTCATTCTCTTTCCATCGATAAGGGCCAACTGTTCATAGCAGCTCCTTATCCATTCCGCATCGCTGAGTCCAGCTTCCTGTATGACTCTCAAAGAAGGCATTTCTACCTCGGCTGGGATGACAGCCTCGGTACCATAAACCAACATGTAGGGGGTTGGCCCGGTTGACGTGCGAACTGTGGTGCGGTACCCTAACAGAGCAAAGGGTAACTTCTCATGCCACTGCTTGTGATTTTCCACCATTTTCCTTAGTATCTTCTTAATGTTTTTGTTGGCGGCTTCTATGGCTCGATTCATCTGAGGTCTGTAGGGGGTGAAATTCTTGTGCTTGATTTTGAAAGTTTCACATATAGCTTTCATCAGATCACTGTTGAGGTTGGCGGCATTGTCAGTAATAATGGACTCAGGGACCCCGAATCGGCAGACAATACGATCCTTGACAAAATCTGCGACGACTTTCTTGGTTACAGCTTTGTAAGATGCAGCTTCTACCCATTTTGTGAAGTAATCAATGGCTACCAGAATAAACCGGTGTCCGTTCGAAGCAATGGGCTCAATCGGACCGATAACATCCATTCCCCAGGCGGCGAATGGCCAAGGTGAGCTTGTTGCATCGAGCTTATTTGGCGGCACTTTTATCATATCGGCATGCACTTGACATTGAAAGCATTTGCGGACATACTGAACACAATCCGTATCCATGGTCATCCAAAAGTAACCTGCCCTGAGTATTTTCTTGGCCAGAACAAAACCATTCATGTGCGGACCACGGGTCCTAGCATGCACATCCTCAAGTAGCTTAGAAGCTTCCTTTGCATCGACACACCTTAGTAAACCCAAATTCGGAGTTTTTCTGTACAAGCTCCCTCTGCTGTGGAAGAAGTGATTTGACAATCTCCGGAGTGTGTGTTTCTGAATGTGATTTGCATGCTTCGGGTATTCTCCTTTTGATAAGTATTCTTTGATGTCATGGAACCAAGGCTTTCCATCTGCTTCTTCCTCGACATGAGCACAATATGCCGGCTGATTATGGATCCTCAGCCGGATGGGATCGATATAGTTCTTATCTGGATGTTGTATCATGGATGACAAAGTGGCTAATGTGTCGGCAAACTCATTCTGAATTCTAGGCACATGTCGGAATTCTACCTTTGTGAACCTCCTTTTCAATTCCAGCACACGGTGCAGGTATGGGAATATCTTGGAATTCTTGGTGGCCCACTCTCCTTGTACCTGGTGCACAAGCAAATCTGAATCATCGATCACCAACAACTCCTGAATGTTCATGTCGATTGCCATGTTGAGCCCTAGTATACAGGTTTTGTACTCTGCCATGTTGTTGGTGCAGGGAAATCTGAGTTTAGCAGATACGGGATAATGCTGATCCGTTTCAGATACCAAAACTGCTCCAATGCCTACTCCTTTGAAATTTGCGGTTCCGTCAAAGAACATCCTCCAACCGTCATATGCTTCAGCAATGTCTTCTCCTACGAATGATACTTCTTCATCAGGAAAATACATTTTCAAGGGTTCGTATTCTCCTCCCACCGGATTTTCAGCGAGGTGATCTGCCAATGCTTGTCCCTTGACTGCCTTTTTGAGTTACATAGACGATGTCGAATTCACTCAGTAGTATCTGCCATTTAGCCAACTTCCCAGTAGGCATGGGCTTCTGAAATATGTACTTCAGGGGATCCATTCTGGATATGAGGTATGTAGTGTAGGCACAAAAATAATGCCTTAATTTCTGGGCTGTCCAGGTCAGAGCGCAGCAAGTGCGTTCAAGCAGAGAATACCGTGCTTCATAAGGTGTGAATTTCTTACTCAGGTAATATATGGCTTGCTCCTTTCTTCCTGTCTCATCATGTTGTCCTAAAACACATCCGAAGGCTCCATCTAATACGGATAGATAAAGTAGCAAAGGTCGTCCTGGTTCTGGCGGGACCAGAACTGGCGGTGTGGATAGGTATTCCTTGATTTTGTCAAAAGCTTTCTCATAATCCCCGGTCCAACTTGTGTCGGCATCCTTCCTCAGCATCTTGAAGATGGGTTCACATATTACTGTGGACTGTGCTATGAATCGACTGATGTAATTGAGCCGTCCCAGGAAGCTCATCACGTCCTTTTTGCTTTTAGGTGGTGGTAACTCCTGAATAGCATTGACTTTAGTCGGGTCTAGCTCGATCCCTCAGCGACTGACAATAAATCCCAATAACTTTCCTGCAGGAACCCCGAATGCACACTTTGCGGAGCTCAACTTTAAATTGTACCTCCTAAGCCTGTCGAAGAATTTCCTCAAGTCTGCTATGTGATCTGTGGCCCTCTTGGATTTGATAATGACGTCGTCCACATATACCTCTATTTCCTTGTGTATCATATCATGGAAGATGGTTGTCATGTCCCTCATGTAAGTAGCCCTAGCATTCTTTAGACCGAATGGCATCATCTTGTAACAGTATACACCCCAAGGCGTAATAAAGGCTATTTTCTCGGCATCTTCTTCATCCATCCAGATCTGGTGATAACCTGCGAAGCAATCTACAAAGGATTGGAGTTCATTCTTGGCGCAATTATCGATCAGGATATGTATATTTGGCAATGGGAAGTCGTCTTTGGGACTTGCTCTGTTTAAATCCCGATAATCAACACATACTCGGACCTTCCCGTCTTTCTTCGGAACTGGCACAATGTTAGCTAACCAGGTTGGGTACTCAACCACCCTGAGAACTTTGGCTTTGATCAGCTTGGTAACTTCCTCCTTGATTTTAAACTCATGTCTGGTTTGAATTTTCTGAGTTTCTGCTTGATTGGCGGACACATGGGATTGGTAGGCAATTTGTGAGCTACTATAGATGTGCTCAAACCGGTCATATCGCCATACGATCATGCGAAAATGTCCTCATATTCCTTTAGAAAATGGATGTATTCTTCCTTCTCTGTTGGCGACAAGTGAATGCTGACACGGGTCTCTTTGACGGTCTCGGCGTCTCCCAGATTTACTGCTTCTATTTCGTCCAAGTTGGACTTAGGCTTGTTCTCAAAATTCTCAACTTCTCTGACAATTTCCTCGGGTATCTCATCTTCTTCCTCTGAGTCACTATTCTCATGTTGCGTTGCCTCATTGCATGTCACAGTCACTAATTCATCAGGAAAAGTAATGATAACACTGTAGAAGGGAAAAGTGTAGAAAATAGTAATAAATAATAAACAGCAAATGCATTTAATTAAAATTAAACAACATCCAGGCTAATACGGCTCGATGAATCGAGCATTTACTTTGAAATCTTAAAACAAAATTGCTGGAAATTTAAATGCCTAGAACGGCTATAGCCAAGCTACCCAGGGACTCGGCGGGCTCGGGATGGTGTGGCGGTCCAGTTTCTGAGAACATCTCCCTTCGCCACAGTCTGAATGGTGAGGCCTTCTTCCTCCTCCTCCTCAATTATGGCCGCATTGTATCATCTATTCTGACTTTTCCTTTGCTTTTAGGATCACTTGGAAGAAGAGGAGGTGGAAGACCTTTAGGTATGCTGATGATGCCAGTATGAGTGAACCAACCTCAGGGGATGGGAATAATAATAAAAACAAGCAAAAAACAAAAAGGTAACAAGTTAGTGAGGATTCCGAAATGTTTGCAGTATTTAAACACATATTGCGGCAATATAAATTCGCGTCCTAATTTGGGAGCCTCGTTGTGCCCGAGGTAGGCCTAGCGACAAATAGATTTGGAGAACTTTTAAAGCCAATAACTGCTTCATTTCATAATGTAAACAATAGACGAATCCCAAAATGACATTAAGATAATAATAAAATAAGTCACTACTGGCACTTGGCCTTATTACATTTTTAGGAAAAAGCAAAATAAATCTAGCCTATTTGGTCTCGGAAGGACTTTCTTGAGGCTGAATTATCTTGTCGATCAAATCCCCACTTCGCGTAGGCTCATTAGTAAGAATGCCTTTGCCAACTGTCCTTCTTCGTTTCCCTCAGCGCTCTGGCAGTCGGTGACTCTCTTCCTCACTTTCCCTTCCAGTTCCAACAGGCTGTATTCTAGATATTCAAGCTTCTCGCTAGATTTGGCGGCCCTTTCTTTCCATTCATTGATTTGGTCATCCGATGGAAGATTCCTCCACCAGTTTAGCAAGAGTGAGGGTGTGCTAACCATACCGAAGCTGGGGACCTCGTGCCTCATTTTCTGCAAAACAAAAGGGTTAGACCTTACCCCCACCGGACTCGACTATTTATACATTTATGATCAGCATTCGGCATTTAGTTCTCCAAATTAATGCACAAAACGTGGCAGCGTCCGTTGGGATTATGGAAAACCCGATGGACTTTAGATAAGGCTTATCTTAAAGGATCATTATGTGGACAACATAACTGCTCTGACTAGGTTTGACCATGATGCATGCACAATTTAAACAGAGTAAGGTTTCTATGGGGTTTTAGACTGATACCCTCAAGCGGACAGCTTGAGGGGGAAGGCACGGAACCGTCGACTGCACCGCTAATCGACTGGTTTTACCATAAATAAGCCTTTCCGAATTTAAGGGTAGTAAATAGGAAGAGCGCAACCACTCATTAAAGCGTTGCTATAGGATTTGAGACGCACGAGTGGAATATGATGCGGAGCATGATTTATGCAGCAATTAATAACATGTAGTCAAGTATTTTCACGTAGGAAAAATAAATACAGTATTTAAATAATTGAAAGACGGTTACAGGAAAAGGAAATAAGGAGACAAATTAGTTTCAGGCAATAAAGAAATCATAAATGCTTGAAAAATAGACAGTTAAATTCAAATAGGGGAGCAGGGTATGGGATAAGCATGCTTGGACTAATTTGTAAAAGACGAGTTCGTTATGGTAAGAGCCTAAAAATGTCCCCAGCAGAGTCATCATGCTGTCGCGCCCCTTATTCCCTCCCTTACCGGGAGAGGAGTCCAGGTTTCGACATTCACAGGGTGTAATGACTCATTTCCTTTTGGGAATTGGGTATTTGAAGAGTCGCCACCTACAGATTATGGTGCGTTATGGCACCTAGAGCGATTAACTCTTGGGTTGGTTTGCATTACCAGAGATTAGGGTAAGGGCTCGAAGTAACCTTGAGGGGAAGGTGTTAGGCACCCCTCTTGGTCCACAACTGTGGGTCTCGACCGAACTTATATTCACAAATTAGTCCATATAAACGGTTGAATCAAATAAGTTGCAAGTAAAGCACGTTGGGTAACTCAAGTAGTAAGATAAGGTTTAAACAAAGATTTAAATAAAGAAAGGATTCGGTAAGGAGGGGTCCTAGGTTGGTTATCCTATAGGATCACCCCACGCAATGTCCGGTAAACACTCCTCAATAAGGGGCTACACGTGACATTAGTGCGTAGTCATCATATCCCATGTCTACCCTTCCCATCCCCTTATTGGTCATGCAAAGCAAGTGTTTGGTCAATGATTCCTATTGCATGCTGCTACTCGTCCCTTCTTAATGGTCCTGGAGGGAGTTAGGACCTCTACCTAAAGGTGGTTCTAGATGTACCCCTAAGGTTTTAAAAGGCGAAAATTCTAAGGCGACAGTCAAAAGCATTTAGGACTTTTACACATAATGGGAGCAATTAAGAGGCTCAGAGTTTCCTCCTCAAACAAACACATAAGCAGCACGACTCAAGCACAGTTAAGGTCTTTTTATCAATCAATGTCCTAAAGCAGGATATCTAAGTGAATATGCAGAAACATACCAACCCTTTCTTTAGACTCAGAAGTTACCTAGGGACTCTTTTTTTTAAAAGCCTGTTAGGATCAGAAAACATCGAGCGATAGAGACAGTTTCAGAGAATGCAATTTTGAAAATGCCCTAAAGGCTTGCCTATACGCAGAATACTGATGTCTATATTAATACGGAAACAAAACAGGTTTTGAATAAACACCCTTTAATACCTATAGGCATGATATCTAATGAGATTGAGGTATTTTGAAAGAACTTGTTTCAGGAAATGCTTAATACTTAATAAAACCAATTCAGAAACGAACTAGGCGTGATCAAGTCGATTTATTAGACTAAATTAACAGACAGAATTGCGAGTAGAGCTCCCTATATGCATGATATCTAAGCGTAACACTGATTTTAACAATTTGCAGGTATGGAAACATACATAAATACTTGTTATAACTGAATTTGGATTAGGTCCTATAGGCATGGCATCTATTATTAAACTGATTTTAAGACATGATTGTTTGGAACCTATAAGCATGGCTTCTAAACATGACAGAATGTAAAGCCTTATAGACATGGTTTCTACTTGATGAGCAAACAAACTTGAAAGTGAAATCCTATGGGCATGATTTCTATGAGGCAAAGCAATCAGATTAAAGAGTAAAATCCTATGAGCATGTTGTCTATTCAGAGCAAACATACTTTAAAAGTAAAGTCGTAGGAGCAGGATTTCTACCTGTATTACCCCGTAAAGTATGCATCTACCCACCCTTTTTTACTAAATACCTCAATATCTGTTTACAAATTATTACAAGCCAATGAATGAATTACATAAACAGAAATAGAAAATCAAGAAGCTATTCTATAGGGAGCCTTCAATTAGGCCCAGATTTCCCAAAGCCTCCAATGGCCTCATATGCCTCAGTTCCATAGACAAATTAGAGTCTAGGTGCATCAAAGTTCCCTAAGGATCTCAAGGATCCCGGGCAGTGCTTACACCTAGACTTAGTAACCAAAGATCGACAGCATGGCGACTCTGCTGGGGATTTCTTTAAGGCTTTCACCATTTCATGCTATTTGTGACTTTATGCTTCTTTATATGTCTTTATTTGTTTAAATGCCTTTAAGTATTTTTCTTCTTCTACCGCGAAACTGACTTGGCTCTTTGTTTCTTTCCTTTATTTCTCTTAATGCTTCCCTTTATCGCTTTCCTTTAATACTGTTGTAAATTCTGAGAAACTATTGTAATTATTACTTTATGAACGTGCAAATACGTGACAACTTGTTTGATTATTGTAACTGCATATTCAACATCATATTCCACTCGTGCCAAACAAAAGACCATAGCAACGCTTATAATGAGTGGTTGCGCTCTTCCGATATTATCACCCCCTAAATCTGGCAAAGGCATATTTGCGGTAAAACCAGTCAATCAACGGTGTAGTCGACGGTTCCGTGCCTTTCCCTCTTGAGTTGTCCGCTCAAGGGTACCAGTCTAATACCACATAGAAACCTTACTCCGTTTAATTGTACATGCTTCATGGTCAAACCTAGCCGAGTTAGTTATGTTGTCCGCATAATGACTCTTTAAGATAGCCTTGTTCAAAGTCCACTAGGTTTCCTTGAAACCCAAACGAACCTCATCACGTTCTGTGCATTTATTTGGAGAACTAAAGTGCTTTTATGTCAATTATTGATACTTAGTAATCGAGTCTGGAGGGGGTAAGGGCCTAACCTTTTTTCTTGCAGAAAACACATACTAGAGGGGGCAGAACTTATTGACTAACAGTAGAGTGAGAAGTGATGGACACAAATTGAAAAGGTTTTAGTAAGAAATTGTATTTAACAAAAAGTCTTTTTCTTTTGAAAATAATGTAGTAGAACAACAGAGACTTGTTTGAAGAGATGAACAGAAGTCAAAACACCTTAGGACAGGTTTATACATATCTAGCTCACAGAACCAAGTAAATTCAGTAGTCACACACAGGGGTCAAGGGGTTTGGGATACATAGAACATTTGCCTGCAAACACATAACCCAGCAAAGGTCTAGAACTGTTTGAACATGCTCAGAAAAAGCTGACACCGGCATAGTCACAAAACCAGACATGAAGAACACAACCATATAGAGGGGTGATAGGGATTTGAGAATTCATGGGATATAGGATGGTAAGTACACAACAAGTAAGAGATAAGACATGCTCAGAAACACACACAAAGGGGAATATACTGATCTAAAGGAAGGGGAAGACATAATAACATGCTGATAATGTAACTCTTAACTACAAATTTCACAACAAAACCATAAATAAAAACAAACTAGAAATAAGAGGAACTGAAACAATAAGAGAATCATGTTGTTGTTGGAACTTTAAATTGAAACTAGGTGAAGAGGAGAGTAAGCAGAATGAAAGAACAAGAGAGCACAAATGGTTAGCCTTGGCTTGCAGCCGGCTAACTTAAAATAGTAGCAAATAGCACAAGAGAGAGCAGAGATTTTTTTTAGTATGAGAGATAATTTTGAACCCAAAAATGTTCGTGTCTTGTGCTAATGAAAGACTAGAGTATTTATAGCTTGAAAACAGGTAGCAAATAAGGAAAGAATCATAGTAGCATGGTAATTAAGGAAATTAGAATCAGTCAGTCAAAAAATCAAGGCAAGTACCCCCTTAAGTTAAGGGAATTAATTCAAACGGTAAGAACCAATAACATATAAGGCAAGAAAAATCAGTACATGACTAATAAGGAGAGAATCAAGGTTTAGTAAGCATATGGTAGTCAATTAGGACTAAGTTCGGAAAACTCCAATTAAGGGAATGATTCAGTGAGAATAAAGTACCACAGCAAATAAGGTAGGGGGATCAGTCAATTTAAACAGACGAGGTAGAATTTTAGGGTTTTAAAAGAAAATCTTTCAATCAAACCATCAAATAAGGAAATTAGAATCAATCAAGAGAGAGTTATGATTCTATACTTCAACATATAAATAGAGAAGAACAAACAGACGTAGCAAACATGCAAGGTCAGCAATATCGACAGAAAGAGGCAAGAGATGAACAATCAAGATGAATACAATCACATAGAGGTGATATAAGTAGGCTAAGGACTCAGTAAAACCTATTCAAAGCACGGTAACCACAGAAACTTAACAAGAATTGAGCAGTCATGCTAACACACAGAACCAAAACAAAGAAGATCTAAAAAAATAAGGGCTTTTAACATAGGTGAGTTGAAAAGGCAGTAAGAACATAGAATCAGTCAAGATATGCAAGGATAGAAGTTTCAAACATAAAGAATCAATTTATACAAAGTGTATAAGAAATTCCGAAAACCCTAGCTTTAGAACAAAGTAAAACAACTCGCAATCGATGATTTTTTTTTTTGCAAAAGAAGTTTGAGAATAGTGTAAAACATAGAAAGAAACAGACTTAAATCGTCAAAAATAGCACAGATTTAAAAGATACAAACGAAAGTTAGGGTTTCAAAGGAAACCCAAATAGAAACGGAAGAACCTGCTATAAACTTCAAAGATCGTAACAAATATGGTGCGATTTTGCCCAAAATCACACCGGAGAAGCCATGAACAACCAAAACAGCAACCCTAGATACAAGTCGGCATGGCCCAGGGCCCTTGAAGGCCTCAGAGAGGATGAGCAAGGCAATGGAGGAACCATTGGAGGCTTGGGGTTGAAAGGTGGTCACAGGAGAAGACCGGAGAAGGAGGCGGCGGTTGAACAGGGATTAGGGTCAGGTTGAGAGAAGAGAGGAGACCAGAGAATTCAAAGGCGGCGGGCTGTGAAGAATGGCTAGGGTTAGGGTGGTCTTAGGAATTAAAAAAGGAAAGGGGTCGTATGGACCGTTGATCTGGGAGATCAACGGCCAAGATTTGATCGGGTAGATGGGTTTCGGGTTTGGGTAGGTGTATATAGGGTCTGGGTCAGGTTAATTGGGTATGAAATTGGGCTGGGGAATGGGTTCAATTTGGGCTACAATTGAAAGCCAAATCTAGCTATAATTTAAATAGCTACTTTTCCCTATTTAATTTATAATAAATAATAAATAGTTTTCTAAAAATAATTTTATGTGCCAAAATGATTTAAAACATGTAATTATCATTTTAAAAATATATGGACCAATTTTACGCATATAAAATGTAATTATACACTAAATAGGCTAACATTGCAATTATATGCAATTTAGCTTAAAAAAAATACCAAATGCAGTTATAAAAATGCATAAAAAAATATAAACCACATTTTGGTATAAGTATAGAAATTAAATGAATAAATCATCATAACAATAACTTGGGAAATAATTATTGGGGATTTTATGAATAAGAGGGAAGAAAATAAATCAATTTCAATCCTTAAAATCATGGAAAAAAATTATAAAACCTTGTGCATGCTTATATATGCATATATATGCTATTTGGAGGTATTTATACATATTTAAAAATATATAGGGAAAAATTGGGTATCAACAATCATTATCATCTTCTTGACTCTGCGCATCTGCCAAATCACGAGTCAATACGTCGTCTACGGGCAACTGTGTGAGGTCAGGAACATCAAGTTGCTCGTTTTCACTGCACAAAAAGAACAAAATGATAAGCTACTCAATTTGATAAATACTTTTCATATAGCTATATCACTTCACTTACAAGTCGTACTGTGTTGACATTCCATGATGGACATTTTCTTGTTGGTGATGACTCTCTGATGGACCACCGTGATCCAACACGCCAGAATTACACATATTCCAATTAGGAGCGGCGTCATAACTTATAAAATTCATATCCGGACGGTACCCCTGTGGAAAATATGAGTGTTAATACAAATCCAATTCAACATAAAATAAACATCGTTAAAGTGTAGAAAAATTGAAGTTTACCAATCGTCTTGTGGATTATATAAAGTCGAGAAATTATTTGCTCGCTGATCATTTGCCGGTGGTGATAAGTTTAAATCAAGGCAAACTCTTTCATCAGGAATCTGTCTGGCAAAAACTGCTCTAGAATAATCACTCGATGACTGGGGGTTATCCCTACTATGCACAACCTCATTATTGGGAACGTCTTCAACCTTGACGTATATTTCCAACAATTTAATAACAATAAATTGTCTGTATTTATTCGGAATCCGCAAAAAATCTCTAAGAGTTTCATCATCTTCGATGTTAAACTCAGAATAAAAAGCAAACCCCTATGGGGTAACATAATACGGATATCTACCGATTAAGGTTCACCGAACGTTTTCTCACACTCATTCTTTTACATATCAACGATACCAATTTATCTACTCCATTGTAATCGGTAATTTAACATGACACTGTGGAGATAAACTATACCTCACAGAGTTATTCTCCGCTACAAACTCACCTCCCCAATATAATAAAATCCTTGTTTTTGGCTCATCAGACATTATAAAAAATGCTTGATAATAAGAAGAAAAATTTGAACGGAAGTTAGAATATTTTTTGAATGGATTTTCATAAAATCCTAACGCCTTTAAATAAGGCAAATCCTAGCTCGGGGGCAGAATTTTTTGATGTAAAATACGGTATAATACTGCGCTTTGTATATTTGAATTATTGTTATGTTAGTTAACAGCAAGACACTTATTGGTGGGCCCAAAAAAGAAGTAAAACGCGGTATTATACCGCGTTATATGTAAAATGCGGTATTATACCGTGCTTTACTTTAACAGCTAAAACTCCGTTAAAGTAAAACGCAGTATAATATCGCATTTTATAGAAAAGTAACTTTTTTTTTTTTTACGTGTTTTGAGTCCAAAATATTGATATTTAGGTTTCGGACTCGTCTAAACGCACCAAATATTTTGAAAAGGAAAAGAGAAAAAGAAGTTCCCACGTGTCCTCACATCCCACCCAATGCTTTCGCTCAAAGCAAAAGAGAGGAGTAAGATAAAAAGCATATCTACCTAAAAAGGAAAAAAAAAAAAGATTAAAAGAAAGAGAGCTAACAAAAGAAAATAGAAATGAAAAAGAAAGGAAAGGAAATGGGAAGAGGAGAAGACAAAGGAATCAATAGTCGGCGCCCTTGTCTACGCCGACCAATCATCACGTTCCTTTCACCCCCCCTCCCCAAACCCCCATTATCTCCCTGCTAATACATGAGTAACTCATTATATAAATATCGTAGTAATTCCTCCCTCACCCAGCTTTCTTCCGCCAATTTTTATACCGGAAGATGCTTGTTTATTGATTGTTTTGTTTTTTGTTCGCATTTCCTTTACTTTTTTCTGTTGTGGGTTTAAATTTTGAGAATATGGGTGAAGTGGTTGCGGAAACCCAAAATCAGACAGCTGTAGTAGTTGATAATAACAATAATACTCCGATTAAGGATAAGAAGAAGAACCGTCGATCTAGACGATCTAAGCAAATCTCTCCTCCTACAGGTACGTAATTTTGTATAGTATGTTCTATGTGATTTTATTTTGTAGGATTTCCAAGTTAGTTTTCACCCGTGCGCTGTTCTTTCACTTGTTATTGTTTTATTGGATTTGGCCGGCCATTACTACTATTTGATGACTGTGAACCTCTATATTCCACTGGTATCTCCCACCAGTGATAACTGAGCTCACCAAGGCAGAAATCACCTAGTGTTTTTTGCATCCTCTATGAAATTGCAAACATAATTATATAATTTCTTGATTTTATTAGTGAAACTTTTTGCTTTATTTTTGGTTTTCTTGCCTAGTGATTGTGCTTTCTATTTATATATACAATAATATTAATTAAATGTAAGACTTTTAGGCACAGTTGAATTAATCATAGCCGTCTATTTACGGGCTTGTACCAATATTCAATCAAATGCCTAAGAAAAAGAAATCTATTCAGCCATCAGTGTGTCTGCGTGTGCGTATATTAAAATGCATGTATGCTTGCTTCACTCCAATTTGTCAAAAGGAACTTGATGCTAGAGTAGAAGTGCACGTGTCTTCTTGTTTGTTCTTATATTTTAATTATATTTGCACTTCATGTTTATTGTAAGCTATTGTACTTCCTCTTTGGTTTCTTTGACAATGGATGTAACTAATGTAACTGAAATTTTAATTATCATGTTTGCCTTTTAGTGCTGTCTAAGTCTTTTTCCCTAGTAGGGGAAATAGTTGAACTCATCCTGCATATAAGTTTGATTCTAGTATGAAATTGTCTGTAGTTTGTAATTTCCTCTCACTTCTTTGAGCTTGTAGTTGGAACAGCAAGTAGTTCGCTGACTGTCTGTCTTGGGGAATCAGATTTCAAGGGAGATGTTCCTATCTTGGATCATGAAGGATCTAAAGAGCTTTCATTGCCTAGAGCATCAAACATTGCTTTTACTTCGTTGCCTACGATGCATTTTAATGAACAGGCAGCGGAGAGCGAAAGTCTCCCTGTGCAGCTAACAATGTTACCTGGTGTTGGTGGACAAATATATTCAGGTTCATGCCCAGATCCCATTGTATACGGAGACCCGCCAATTACTTCTTACCCCCAGAGGAAATATTTTGCTTCACATTGGCCAGCAGAAGCTGTTCATAAAGCACTAGAGGTCAGCCTCGTAACTTGCTTTAGTACTTGTATATTGGTAAATGAAGTAATTAAAAGAATGTGTCGTTGAATGAGAGTTTGATGATACGTTTCTGTTGTTCTGCAGAGGGGTCATATCTTTAAAGCATTGTTTCGTGTCAACGCCCACAATAGACTTGAGGTAATCTCTAGTAACATTTGCCATGGTCTCTTTGCTGCTCCATTTTTGGTTATGCCTAAAATTTGTAGTTCTTCTGGTGGGTTCATGAGATTCATAATCATATAACCCCTGCTTCTCAGGCCTATTGCAAAATTGATGGTGTGCGAGCGGATGTTCTTATTAGTGGACCTGCAGTTCAAAACAGAGCCGTAAGTGTGGTGTATCTTTTATTTCTTGCTTAATTTCTTAGGTGTCGGTTTGTTTATTAGTTACATTGTGTGCCATTCTGCAGGATAACATTTTCTTTTCTACACTTTCTTGCAGGTTGAAGGAGACATTGTTGCTATTGAAGTTGATCCTCCTTCTCTTTGGACTAAAATGAAAGGATATACAGCTGGTGTTGAGAATTCCGCTTTGGTAGATGATGGTATGTTGGAGTCTGACAATTCAGAATTTGTTAGAGAGAATTGCAAAGGGAAGAACAAGGTAGCTGCAGATTTTGAGTCCAGTAGCTGCGGTAATTGCTCTAGCCCCTTAGAAAATGCAGTATGTAATAGAAGTGGGCAATCCTTTGGAGAAGTGTCGAATCCAGAAGAAAAAGTACCAGTTGAGAATGTTTGTGTCAATGGACATAATTTGACTGCGTCGAAACCTTCCATAGTTGGGTGCTCTAGTGAAATGAATGATGCTTTGCATGCGACCGAGAGATTGTCCGTCACTGTGAATTCATTTCCATCTAAACGACCAACAGGAAGGGTTGTCGCTATCCTTGAGGGTTCACCTCGTCGGGACACTATCACTGGTTTTCTCAGTGTCAAGAAGTGGATGTGGAGTAGAGAAGGTTACAAAAGGGACTCGAAGAAGAATAGACATTTGTCGACTGCCTTGAGCTGTCAGTATCTCCTGTTAACACCAAATGATCCTCGGTTTCCAAAAATGATGGTACCCTTTAAGAGCCTGCCAGACTTTATTTTGAAAAGATTGGAAGCTGGTGATGTGACATTGGAGATGGACCTAGTAGCTGCACGGATTGCAGACTGGGCAGAAGAGAACTATATTCCAGAAGCTCATGTCACTGACATATTTGGACGAGGTGGAGAAGTGGAGCCGCAGCTTGCTGCAATCTTATTTGAAAATGCAATTGATTCTTCAGAATTCTCTCAAGAGGCCTTATCATGTCTTCCAAGTATTCCTTGGGAAATACCTAAAGAGGAGCTTCAGAGTAGAAGAGACATCAGAAATTTCTGTGTTTTTACAATTGACCCTGCTTCTGCCACTGATCTTGATGATGCACTCTCTGTTGAAAGGTTGTCTGATGGTAATTTTAGAGTTGGGGTCCATATTGCTGATGTCTCATACTTTGTTCTACCAGACTCGGCTTTAGATGAAAATGCCCGAGCGAAGTCAACGAGTGTATATTTGTTGCAAAGTAAATTGCCCATGTTGCCACCGTTGCTCTCTGAGAATTTGGGTTCGCTTAATCCTGGGGTGGACAAACTTGCGTTTTCTATTTTTTGGGACATCAGTCTTACTGGGGAAGTTAGTCAGCGCTGGATTGGCCGCACTATAATTCAATCTTGTTGCAAGCTTTCTTATGAGCATGCTCAGGATATTATTGATGGATTGCTTGATGATCCAAGTTCTTATAAAGGAGAACGTTCTTGGCCAGTGTTACATGGCCTTTTTAAATGGTCTGATGTTGTTACATCTGTGAAGAACCTTTATGAAATCTCTAAAATCTTGAAGAAAAAAAGGTTTGACGATGGTGCTTTATCACTCGAAAGCCCCAAAATAGTTTTCTTATTTGATAAAGAAGGGATACCTTATGATAGTGTGCTCAGTGTAAGGAAGGAGTCGAACTTCCTTGTTGAGGAGTTTATGCTTTTGGCTAACAGGACAGCTGCTGAAGTTATAACTAGAGCTTACCCTTCTAGTGCACTGTTGCGAAGGCACCCTGAACCCAACCTACGTAAGCTCAGAGAGTTCGAGTCCTTCTGCTCCAAACATGGTCTGAGATTGGACACATCTTCCTCTGGCCAGTTCCATAATTCATTGGAGCGCATTAGACAAGAGCTCACAGACGATTCTGTGTTATTGGATATTCTTATGTCTTACGCCTCAAGACCCATGCAGTTGGCAACTTACTTCTGCAGTGGAGACGTAGAAGATGAAAATGATCGGGGTCATTATGCGCTTGCTGTTCCTTTATATACGCACTTTACTTCTCCGCTCAGGCGCTATCCGGATATTCTGGTACATCGGATGCTTGCTGCAGCTCTAGAAGCTGAAGAGGCGTATCTGAAGCTCAAACTGTTGCACAATCCAGATGGGGGAGAAATGACACGCGAAAGATGTTTGACCAGCTTTGATAAAGATGCAATTGGATCACCTGAAGCTCAAGAAGCATTATCTGCAGCAGCTTCAAAACATAAGGTTCCATGTGCAAAAACTCTTGCTGGTATTGCTTCCCATTGCAATGAAAGAAAGTTGGCTAGCAGGCACGTGAAAGATGCTATGGAGAAACTCTACATGTGGGTACTTCTAAAAGGAAAGGAGGTATGTAAATTATGTTCAAAGTATTATACTTTTATACAACAAAAAGAAAGGTATTTGGAGGTAACAATTGGCGGGGGCGGATCCACCCTTTAGGGTGGGGGTGGTATGGCACCCACTAGGTTGGTAAAATTATCATATACTTATGTAGAAATTTTCTTAAACTAGGTTAAATATTTGATCCTGCCACCCCCAGTCCCAAATTAGATAAAGGCGCCACGGTTGGTAAACCTTTTTATCAAGTTCGAATTTATCTTGAACCTTATCTGACTTTTCCTTTCGTTGTGCTTTTTATTTCCTTTGTCCAGGTCATTTTCCTTTTTGGCTTCCTCCCAATTTCCTATATGTCGGTTATTATTTTATTAGCCTCCAAAATTTAAAAATTCAATAAAAATTTGTGCTATTCTATGATTGTTAAATACAATTTAAAACTCTTTACTATTAAATTATGATATATTTCACAAGCATTGCCTAGAAAAAAATGAGATTCATGATTTTAATTTTTGGGATCTTGTAGTTTATCTGATTCTGCATTTACTTATGGGGTATAATTTACCTTTTGATGATATTTTTTTTCTTATTTTGAGTGGTGGAATTCCCTTATTGAAGATGTTATTTTACTTGTGCAAACTTATTTTTAGCATACAAAAAAAGATATAATTCCCTAGTGAAAATATTAATTTTACTTGTATCCTTAATAATAAGGGTGTGATTCCTTCTTAAAAATGCTAATTACATTTGCTTCTTGATGTCTGAGATATAGTTTTCATACAACAACAACATACCCAGTGAAATCCCATAAGTAGGGTATGAGAAAGAGATAATTTTCATATTTGCAAATGAAAAATGCCTATTAAATTTGCCCGAATAAACTAAAAAAATGAACCGAACAAATATTCCGAACAAAATCTATATTAGTTATTACAAGGTGTACATTAAAAGAAATTGTGGCACGTGCCACCTTCAAATCTTAGATCCGCCTCTGACATAGGTGTTATGACCTTTAATAAATGCATGTTAAAGCTAAATGCTTGTTTATAATTGACAAATATCATGCACTTGCGTGAGATCTTCTGCCCTTGTTGTGGCGTGCCGGGTGGGGTTTGTTGTGGGGGGGGGGGGGGGATATGTTTCTTGATGGTTTGAGGCTATATCAGTGCAGCTGCAATTTTTGCACCTGAAATGCTATCAGGTCTTACCTGGATGTTTGTAAGTGATAGATCTCAAGCTGAACTTCAGCCACTGAAAAAGGGGTAGGCAATGGCCTCAACTTGGCAGTATTGTTGAGAATTTGGCAAACGCATAAGCTTGTTATATTTTGAGTAAAGAGCATGCAGAAATTTGGAAGTTCAGTAAAGTAGGGTGTAAGAGAGACAGTTTAAGGGCTGAACTTACAGACCGAGGAGCAACAGAATGCTAGAAAAACTTAATAATATCATGTAATTTAAGCTACTTTATTCATTAGAATATTTATTGGATAATAACAAAGATACAGGTCTCGAGACTTTCTAAAATTTAGCAGCTCACAACATCGTCTGGCACTGGTTGGAAGAAGAAGTGGGAGGAGGATATGGAAATTTTCTTCTCTGTTTTTTGTTTAGATGGATGAACAAGAAATACAGTAGAAACTTAGATAATACCTCTCTATTTTGCCAGCATTTTAGGTTCTTCATTAACGAAACAAAATATCGTTCATTGTATCAGTTTTTTTCTCGTTCCTTTTATTGGGTGGCTTGTCTACTATTGTTTTTGCGCACCTTCCCAAACAAAACATTGGTGATTCTGTGATTCCTCTCAGATGAAATCGAAAACTTTGTGATGCTATCAGAATGGGGACATGCAATTAATCATGATTTAAAAACAGAAGGGCAAAGTGGAAGAACAATGAAGATCCTTGTACTGTTAAGTGTTAACTATGCTGCAAGTTTGTTTATAGAAAGTTCCAACAGCTTTACATGGGAAAGAAGTGAGGATAGCAGGACCTGAATACTGTGTAACTTTCTTCCTCGTACTTTATCAAAGCTTTCACTCGTGTGTCAATCATCACTTTAAACCGAAAAGGGCTTAAATGGCAGGATAATTATCGTGTACTGTTGTGCTCTAATTTTGTCTCTAGTATGTTGCAATAGCTACACATGGAAATATGTGAGGACAATAGAACCTGGGTACTTGTATAACCTTTTTCTTTGCTCGTTATCAAAATTTCCACGATGAAAATAGTCCTCAGATCACGTACTCTCATCCTTGTACATTATCAAATTTGCACTGATGAGAATAGTCCTTTGATTATTCGTGTGTTATCCTCCATGCAGGTATTGTTCTCAGAAGCAAGAGTGATGGGTTTGGGACCACGATTCATGTCCTTGTACATACACAAGCTAGCCGTAAGTTCTTTTTTACCTTGATTGATTGAGCTATTTACTCCCTCCATTTCAATTTATGTGACACTATTTCCTTATCACTTCGTTCCAAAAATAATGACATATTTCTCTATTTGGAAACAATTTAACTTTAAACTTCTCATCTTCCCTTAACGAGAAGCTTTTATAGCCATACAAATGTTATAACATTTTTATGACCACAAGTTTTGGAAGCCTTACTTTCTTAAACTCCTAAACCAAGTTAAGCTGCGCCATATGAATTGAAACGGAGGGAGTAGTATTTACAATCCAGAAGCTTCCTCTAGGACCAGTTTTCTGCATCAGATTATGCTTGCTATGTATATGTGTCATGCCCTGTTCTCAAAATGTCTTGTTTATATTGTTACATACTTCCAGACTGAACAGCGCATATACTATGATGAAGTTGAGGGACTGACTGTGGAGTGGCTTGAGGCTACTTCGACATTGGTACTTAGTCCGTCTACGAATAAGCGCTTTAACAGGAGGGGTAGTCCAGGGAAGTGCAGGTCACTTGAAGACGTAGCACTCATTGTGAGCCCATGCGAGCTGAACCAAGAATTGGATTTATGTGGACTGAATAATAGGGAAGGGAGTGGTGTATTAGAAATTAGAGATGCTTCAAAATCTGGTCTCTCTTGTACAGCAAAGGTTGAACCTGCTGTTTTCCCTGTGACTCTACGGCTTCTTTCAACAATCACTGTTGCTCTTCATGCTATTGGAGGAGGGAATGGGCCGCTTGATATTGGGGTAAGACTGTTTATTAGTTCATATTTCAGGTAATCTGGCCTTGTATGTGAATTTCACTGGTTAAACAGAATTTAACGGATGAAAGAGTGATATCTTGGAAGTACGCAACTCCGGTGTAGATATTACAGTAGTTTATAGGTTGAGTAGAATTCTTGGAAAGGAGAATCTTTTGACTAGCATGCGTGATGCATTAGAAAGGGCGTAATACTGAACTGACTTCTAATAGTAGGTGTAGATAAATGGGGTCTCTTAAAGTGGCTGTTTTTAATCTGTTTTATACCAAAGCTATCTTTAGGAAATGGCCCTTATTTTTGGTGGCCATTTCCTTCACATAGAAGTTTGCTGACGGTGCTGCATCGACATTCTAATGTTCTGATGCCAATTTCAAAGACAGATTCCGGTGTAATATTTTTCCTTAATGTTTCTGCTGGACTATGACCCATTATTTTTTGAGTTGGGAGTCCTGACAGTTCTCTGCTTTTGTATGGTCGTTGATTTCGGGGCTGTAATTCGGCTACATAAGTACTGTACTTTTTCAGCTCTTAAAAGATTCTCCTAATATGCAATGGCAATATGTTCTGTTTTCTTTTTTATAATCTGATTGTGTGAGATTGACATGGAAAAGGATACCAATATGAGAGAATGTGAAGACTGTTGATGCATCTGAAAGTTAGAGGCAAAAAAGGTAAGCTGTTCTCATTCACTTGAGCCTTGGTAGGCAGTCACCAAGTATGTCTACTAGCAAGAAAGTGATTTTGATGGCATCTTGATTATCTCAGATGAAGGTTTGGGTGGATGACTGCGAGTCAAAAGCTCGACCTTGTTTGATAAGAGTAAAGAATCGCTGTTTAATATTGCACTTGGCTAAAGAACAGTAATGATATTCATCAGCTCTATTCTCTTTTCCATTTTATGTTTACTGGTCTTTGATTTGGTTTAACTTCCGTTAGCTAGAGCTATGACCCTCATTCAAGGTCATGCTTGAGTCCTTTGCCAGGATCGGCCTCCACTATCCCGTGCATCCAATTAAAAAAAATTGTTGTATTTATGACAATTAAGTTTATAATTGATCACAAAGATGAGCCGATTCAGGTAGTACCGTTGTTAGAAAACCTATTATGGCGTGATGTAGCCTCAGTGACTCACCTCTCCTGTAGTTAAGGCACTTATACCTGTTAAACCTTTGAATCCACGTGAAAATGTTAGGGATAAATGTGTTAAAGGTGTTCTTGAGACAGCCTTGGGGTTCGCCTATGATAGGCACACTTGGGACTGCTGGGATGTACTTCTGCGAAGTTCATTAATGTTGTCATTGACCCTCAATTTTTTAACTATTTATTCCTAGAAATTCCTCTGCGTCAATCTTTTAATCAGTGGAAGATCCTGGGTTGTGCGCAAGTCCAGATATAGAATAATGTCAAATGTCATCAGCAGCAACAATAATTTACCAGATAATGTTTACTGGTGATAAACCAGAGACTGAGAAATAGAAGTAGAGAAACATAGGGAACTAACATTTTCTCTAACATCCCCTATTGGGAAGCTAACAAAGTAAACTTTGATGATGATAAATCAACACAAATAAGAATATATTGACAATGCATAATAATTTTGTTATGATTTGATCCATTGATCTATATATTATTTATCATTAATATAAAAGAGAAAAAGGACGGTTCGGTGTACTATGTTCCCGCTATGCGTGGGGTCGTGGAAAAGGCTGGATCACAAAGGTATATTGTAGGCAGCCTTATCTTACATTTCTGCAAGAGGCAGTTTTCACTAGTATAAAAGAGAAAACAAAAAAAAAAATTAAAAGGATAGTCTCCCTTAAATAGAACTCCCGTAAGGGTTACATCATGTTGTGTTCTAATGTGAAAGAATTTATAGACAAAATTTTTTTCTTTCTAAGAAAGAGATTTGTCAAATATAGAAGAGATTTATATTTTCTTTTAGGAAAATAAATCAGTTATGGTTAATATTCTGTTCTTCCTTCAAGCAAAAGAAAATTCAAATACGGCGAAAGTTAGGGCAAATTCTAACCATTCTCCCCTTTGACCTGAATTATCTTGACAATACTTGATCCGCCTAACATAATCTTCATCATTGTTGCTTGTCTTGATTAAAAGTGGGTATGATTTGAAATTTGGAACCCTGTACATTAAAAGTGAGCACGAATTAAAAATATTGGAGTCGGGTGTTAAAAATGGAGTTCATACGTTAAAAGTAAGCATGTGTTAAAAATAATTTTTATTTGCAGCATCAGGAATGTTGAATATATGATTGAAAATTTGTCTCCAAATGTAGTACTCGTATATTTTTTGGACAAAATTCTTCATTGTCGTCAAATTAGTTGCAGCTTGATCAAAATCCACCTTAAACCTGTCTTCAACCTCACCAAATTATTGGCGCTGATACCACTTGTTGGGATCGAAATACTAAGGCATCGTGCAAAAACTAACAAAGCAAATTTTGTGACGATAAATCAAGACGACAAATAAAAATATACTAAACAAGACATGATAATTTATTATAATTTGATCAAATTACTTGCATATAATTTATCACTAATATAAAAGAGAAAATAAATTGAGGGAATAGTCTCCCACTAAACATAACTCTCGTAAGTGTCACGCCCCGACCTCGAGGAGCGCGACCGGCGCTTAACTGAGATACCTCAGTCAAGCAAGCCTATTAAATGCCTTCTATCCGAACTTACCCATGAATAAGGTGAAGGTGAATTTTCATGAATTAGACTATAAGAAGGTCACGTGAACAAAGCAATTTCATTAATATTAGTTACTTCGTTTATAGTTTCCAAAATACATTACATATTCATAGTTTACAAGTGGAAACGTGTGATACAAATACAACACCTTTAGTTCAACTTTCCCAAATCCAAGATACAACCCACACTATGTCTACGGAGACTCTAACGGGTACAAAAGAGTACTATGATGGTACTGGCAAAAAGGCCCATGCTATACCTCAAAATATTATATATAAGGAACAAAAGATACAAGACCCCAAAATAAAGTGGGGCTCACCAAGTCAGCTTGGAAAAGGGTGTACCGCTACCATTGATTGATGCCGTCTGCTGAGGAACCACCTGCATCCATTAAAGATACAACGCCAGGGAAGAGGGTGTACCACTATTACTGATTGATGCCGCTTGCTGTGGAACCACCTGCATCCATTAAAGATGCAGCGGCCCCGACAAAAGGGATGTTAGTACATATGGAATAGTACTAGTATGTTAGACTAAACACCCTCTTAATAGAACGAGTAACAATACAATGGGAAAGAACATGGAATCAATGAAAGCCTAAAAAAATATAGCAATGTCAAGTTAAGAGTAAATTTCAATGTTTTAGGTTGGGAGATCTTTTGTATCTATACACAATCGTGTTTTTAGCATGGAGTCCGATCTCGGCCCCATCGGCTAAGCCGTCTCACCTAGAGACATCCAATCACACCACCACCATGTGCGCGACATGGCGTCCGATCTCAGCTCGATCGGCTAAGCCGTCTCACTATAATGCAGTGTGGGTCGACATCACATTCCACTAGCAATCATCTCATCTCAATAAAGGGGAATAATCTCATCACATCAATCTCATCCCAATTAAGGGGAATAATCTCATCACATCAATACGGGGATTTACCCCTCAATCATTCCTACACCACCACGTGTAGTTTCGGGATTAAGTTAATTCAGCCTACCCTTTCTCGGTGACAAAACGATACTTCCAAAACATTTATTATATAAAGTAATTGAAGCTCATTTCATATTCTTTCACACATCTTTTCATTTCGTTGGCACTAGTGACCACAAGTATAGTTTCGTTCTTGGCACGTCGGTCGTATTTCATATTTCATACTCCCTTCTTTCACTTTTCAAAAATCATTATGGATTATCAACAATAAAGGCCTTTATAATCACGACTTTAAGTTCATATATGGGCAACAAGAGTCTTAACCACATTGAGCTTTCTTTCACAATTTGGCATAATAACTTGCAATTGAAACATGATTGAGATCATAATATTTCGACAAATTGGTCACATTTGAATACATTCCCTAAGGAGAACATTATATGATAGGAGCATTTGGCACACATTTTTAGTATATATCTTTCAACACAAACTTATTCGAAATAGTCAAATTTATAAGGAATAACTCGGAACATGAGAAATAAGGGCTTGGTCCTTCATACTTGAAACTTACGAGAACACCGAGGGATTCGATTCTAGGAGAGAAGTTTAGCCAACATACCTCGCTTGAGCTTTCTTTGATTTACCACGACGTTCTAAAAATCCTAGCGACTTCAATATATTAGAGAGATGACAAAATTAAACCATAATTAGGAAGAGATTTATGGGTTCAGCCCATTTAGGCATTTTATCAAGCACTGGTGTGCGATATGATTTCAAAGTTCTTTTATGGTGGATTTCCTCTATCCCACAACCCAATGTTCACCCATTGAAGCTCAAGAACATTCCCATAACCCTTGTTGGTACATACATGCACATGAGACAACTCCCACACCCAAGAATCACACTTCTCGGTACCTACTTTCAGTTCAATCCCGAAATTGAGGTCTAGGGAGTAGAATCTTACTTCCTAGGAAGACTTTGTAAGCTTTCCTTGTTGAATTTCAAGGTTTGGGCACGGATTTGATGTATGGAGATGTTGGTGCCTTTCCTTCTCTCTTTAGCTCCCTTCCCCTCTCTCTAAACACTAGATTTTTGCGCCCCAATGGCTTTTAATCAAAATGGCATCGGGTTATAATATCAGAAAATAGACCCCCCGAACTCAACTCTGCGGTTGCAGAGTGCACCGTAGATCAGGTGTGCGGCCCGCAAAACGCACCACAAAAATGGTCCCAAAAACTAGGCTGGCCTGCCCAAGTCTATGGCCGTTCTGCGGCCCGCAAAACAGTTATAATGTCGCATAATGTGCCGTGAAATCTCCCTCCGAATTTTTTTTCCTGGATATGCGACGGATTGTGCGGCCTACGAAATGATTATGCGGTCGCATAATCGACCGCAAATTTCTCTTCAAAATTTCGCTTGGGCCCTGTTGCATTCTGCGGCGGATCTGCAGTCCACAAAGTGATTCTGCGACCGCATAGTGGACTGCAGAAATGTCTTATTCTGCAAAAATTTTCTTTCAATTTCACGATGCACTGTTGTTGCGGCCAAACGCACTCACGCAAGTGCACGTGATCGTCAAGTAATAAAGTGACTAAAAGTCGGATGTCGAACCCACGAGGACTTGTGATTAACTATTAACTAAATTAGACTATCCTAATTATCTGTACAAGAATTAAACCTAGAAGTATTTGATTCTAAACTAATTAAAATAAATAAAAACAAATAATGAACTTTGAACAGAGGAAGAGCAGATTTTTATGATATCAATGTAATGAAAACGATCTAGGGTTGTGGGCTATCTAACATTCCTATTGTATTCTTCAATTGAATTGACTAACTAATTTATCTAGTTTATTGGTTGACAGGGTTAATATTGCTCATAAGAATCTGTCGAGTTCTTACTCGCCTATTCAATCTAACCTAACGCCTATATGTCTATGGAGTTAGAATCAACAAGAACACATTTATAATTCCTGTAAATCAACCAAGCAAGACAATTAGGTATATGTCTATCCTAACCGCGAATCCGTTCCCCGATGCCCAGGTTCAAGAACTTGCTCTACTCAATCCTATATGCAATCTAGAATTCCCACTTTCGAGTTCAACTCTAGATTCGTAGATAGTATTCAATTGGTGATCAAGCAATCAAATAATTAAGTGCAGGATTAAATAAATTAACCAATATTATAAACTAAGAAATCAAAATCAATATCCGAATAACAATAGTCATGAAAGAACCACAACCCTAGAACGTGAAGTTTAGCTCCACATAGACATGGTAGCAAAACAACAAATCATACAAAGAAACATAAAAAGACTAAGTTGGTGGAAGAAAAGATGAAACCCGGTCTCCACGGCGGCTCTGTGCTCTCCCTTCGTCAAAAATTGTTTAAAAATTGTGTTTAAGGACTATTTATAAGTGTAGAAAAAACCTAGACGAAATAACAAAGTCCAAAACAGAAAAGGAGACAAAATTGCCTCAAACTCGGAAAGGCAAGTCGCAACGCGGAACGTGCGATGAACCTCGCGTCAAACCGCACCTCGCGTGCTCAAACGCGAGCAGAAAGTAACGCTTCGCCTGCTTCTGCTTCGTTGCCTAACTTTTTCTTCAATTCTCATTTTTGATTTACTTTGCTTTGAATTGCTCGTTGCTTTCGAAGCTGCCAGGTAATCTCCAAACCTTCACTTTCTAATTCTTGTGTCTACAATTGCATGCAATTATTAAATACATATAATATACTTTTAAAATATTTGCTTTGCTCACAATTTTCTCCCCAAAATACCTACACATAAAATAAACTCAATTAAGCACAAATATAGTATAATTTAGTAGTAAACCACCTAAATATAAAGTAAGCAATGTACTATAAATATATAATTATAGCCAAACATCACTACCCCACACTTAAACGTTGCTCGTCCTCGAGTCAACCAACACTTTACACTATCTTTCAGCACTTTATTTTTACACAATTGAGGCACACTACACCAATGACCATGGTTAATAGCAACAATTAAACTTTAGCATATGCAATCACATACACTTCCATTTTTCTTATGCCAACTTCAAAAATATTCAAACAAAGACAACATGCTCATAACAATCCTAGCCTCACAAACCGACTCAATATCACAATGTACTCGTGGCTTGAACACCCAACATCATAGAGAGAGCTAATAATGTTACCTATCCCTCGTGTAACCATTTGCCCTCACAACAAAAGCAAAGAGAGTAAAATCAATCCACACATTCGAATCTCATGCTCACAAATATCAAAGAAAATCGCTCGCTCTCAGAAAAGAAGTCACATACATGTAATTGGTACCATAGGCTTGCCCTTAATGTAAATCTCTACTAATATAGGCTCACTCAATCTAAAATCAATTAGGACTTTTTTGTGGTTGTAATGTGGGTTAAGGGACGGGAAGGATATATTTTAGGAATAGTGACTCAACCTCTTATGCACTTTAATACATCACTTGATAACATAAGCGCAAATTCCTCAATCCACTTTAATTTCACAAACAAGATCACCCCCAAAAACGTTCCCTTCTTCTTTAAGCACTATCTCCATTTACACTCCACTAGCAAAAACAAAATATTTATTCAACTACATTTTTTCTTTCTCTTTTTTTTTTCAGATTTTTTTTTCTTTTTTAATTTCCACTAGTGGCGTATTCTTTTACAAAAATAAGTGCACCTTCCTTTATTTCATTGGTTCCACTCCAAAGCCACCCCACACTTAGTCCCTTATTACTTCTTTTAGCGCTTACAATTAAAGTGCTTTAAGAGGAAAAGAGATCAAAACAATGTCAATTAAGAATAAAAAGGGTATAGGCTTGTAATGTGGGTGCCAAATAAAAGTCTATAGGCTCAAAAGGATTGACTAGGGATAAATATTATTTGTGGTAAGAAATTAAACTCAAAAAGATCAAAGAAAGCCTAAAATTATTTTTCAAACCGAGCATCACCTAAAATTTCGCTTCGACTCACAAACCGGGCAAGTTCTAGACACAAGTACAATACATGGACTACACAAAAACCTCACCACACATGGCACATGACTCACTAAGGACGATCCCATTCCGACTCTCAAACAAATGCAAGTATTCACTGAGTCACGAGATATTAAGCATTAAGCACAAAGTGAACATAAGTCAAGAAAATGAGACATAGGCGCCACAAAACATGCTATCCAAGTAAGCAAGGCATCATCAATAAATTCAAATCATAGGAAAGATACTACACATGCCAAAGCCTAAATATGCTACTATCAAACAAGTCAAGGGCGCCTAGGTTTATCTCATCTTTCTTCCTCCAATTTATTTCCTAAACTACTCTAAAAGAAAAAACTACCCGGTTCAAACTACATCCCATGAAAAAAACCGAGGCACAAAGAAAAATTACGGGGGATTTTTACTACCTAAAGAAAGCTAAAAGACATATTTTTGTATTTTTTGTTTAGACTTTAATACCTCAAGAAAGCTGTCCACAAAATCCATCGTCGGGAAAAGTCCAAATTTTCTACTTTTTTTTTATTTTTCATTTTTTTTAAATATTTTTTTCTTTACATAAAATCTACTACACTAAGAAAGAATACTACAACTAACCTAGGATAGAGAAAAAAATTATCCAAACAATCTCCTCACCCCACACTTAAAATTGTGCAATGTCCTCAATGCACACTGTAAATAACAAGAGGGTAAAAGAGACTCCCTGGTAGGCCAAAGGCCAAAGCATTAGCAGCTCACGGGATACTCAGACTTCTCCCAGGTACGATCCTTTGTGCGGTCACCCCACACTTATTTCAACCACATAGCTCACTTTTGCACACTTCCACTGGCTTTTCTTCTATGCTCATAATCCTACAAAAAACGCTACAAAGATAGAAAAATAAAATAAATAAAAATAAATAAAAATAAAAAAAAGCAGTAAAGCTGAGTTGCCTCCCAACAAGCGCCTAATTTAAAGTCGCGGCACGACTTGAACCAATTTTTGTCTCCACCTTGAACTTATGAATTGTACCCCTAACATGGCATCCAGTCTGTGGCTATGCACCTTTGGTGGGGCTACAAAGATAACCAGGCCAAGTAATAAATTTTTCACTCTGCACCTCTCGGCCTTTAGATGAGGAATGTAATTTTTGCTTTTTGGCACAACAAATTCAAGAATATAAGCGCTCTCATCCTCACTCTTTGACCCCTTCATTGGCTCAGGTGGCTCGATTACTATCTTACTATCTAAACACAATGTGGAAAAATGATTGGAATGAGGTCTAATGCGCTCTAACTCATGAATTTTACTACTATTTGCATCCCCATATTTACACACACTCAAGTCTCCCAAAGTAATGTTATCTACTCCCTCACATGACTCTAGAGCACTCTTCTCAATATTGGCATCCTCAAGAAAAACAGGGTCTAGTGATTGGTATTCTCGTTTTAGCTCCTCAATTTGGTCTAGAAGAATTTTTTCAGCTTCACACAACTCATTATTAAATTATTGGGCGTTACACGCATCAACCTTTGCACTCAAATTTGCATCTAAGTTATGTACAGCCAAGCAAAAATTATCAATTTTATGGGCAAGTTCATCTCTCTCCTTAGACCAATCATTCACCAACGTTGTTAGAAGACAACGTCGTTCCGCATATTCGCCTAATCGAGAATATACGTCCCAATACCAACCTTACTCCCATATTCAAATTCAGACCTCCCAGATGTCATGTTGAGAGAACTAGAAACACACTAGGAGAAAAGTCAAATAGTTATAAAATTAAAATATTTACAAAAAGAGAAGAAAAAAAACTTGTAAAGATAAAAGTAAAAGTCTAATTTAGAAAAATAGTTAATTTTTAAGTCCCCAGCAACGGCGCCAAAAACTTGTTGCGGCCAAACGCACTCTTGCAAGTGCACGTGATCGTCAAGTAATAAAGTGACTAAACGTCGGATGTCGAACCCACGAGGACTTGTGATTAACTATTAACTGAATTAGACTATCCTAATTATCTATACAAGAATTAAACCTAGAAGTATGTGATTCTAAACTAATTAAAATAAATAAAAATAAATAATGAACTTTAAACAGAGGAAGAGCAGATTTTTATGATATCAATGTAATGAAAACGATCTAGGGTTATGAGCTATCTAACATTCCTATTGTATTCTTCAATTAAATTGACTAATATTTATTTTATGTACTTATATTTCCCTGTGGATGTGCGATCTACATTATTAATTTAAGATTACGGTGGGAGTTTAAAATTAATTTTATTATCTTTATATGGCACTTCATCTCTTGACAAAATGTAAACTTTTATGAGAGATTAATCTTTCAATTTTGATGTTCTCTCTTTCAACGAACACTTACAACCTAGTATTATCAGTGAAAGTTTTCAAGAGAAAAAGATGGGATCACAATATCACATTTCATGGAATATTTTAGTGAAAGCTTTCTTTTTAAAGAATAACTTTAGGCCGAGTATCTAAGAAAGAAAAGGAAATTACAATAATAAGACAAAAGTATTTTTAATTAAAAAGCCTAAGGGAGCAAGCAGGGATCGAACCGCTGACCTTGAGGGCAAAAGTGCAGTCACTTGAGCATTGGTTCACACATGCTTATTTAAGAATGAGATCAGAAAAATACAAATACTATACATAGTCTATGCCTAGAGAGGAGAGCATGGGTTCACGTGACTGCACCGTATTGTATAAATCCGTCCGTGGATCATGGATGGGACGTTAGCCTTTATATTCACTTTCAAATACTATACATAGTCTGGGTTTGCATATTTTGAAATGTGTCGTTTCAATCCATGGATTCAAGTCGCTTAATCGCATAGGGATTCAAATGTATATTACATAATAATCAGATACTTAAACATGGGTAGATATGATTATATGAACATTTTCATAAGTAGAGGGGTAAATATAATCTTTTCCTTGCAGAAAAAGGATATTATTAGCTGTATTTGAGTGGTTATGCTAACTCCTTGCATCAATCATGGGCCTAAAATAACGCTAAAAATTTTGTTTCGTGAAAAGATGTTTGGTAGTAGCACGTCTTGGTAGTTTGTAGAGAAAGTCAACCAATTATCAAGCCCCATTCCATTTGATATAAAGAATTAATGTCCCTTGCGGATCAAAACCAGATTTTGGTACATCATGTTGAGCAGCATGGGCGGCTCAATAGCATCCGAGGCCTAAAGCAAAGCCTTAATAAGAGGCCTTAAATAAATAAATAAATAAATAAATAAATAAATATATANATATATATATATATATATATATATATATATATATATATATATATATATATATATATATATATATATATATATAATGAGCATCGTTTTTTAAAAAATTAGACAAGCGTGGAATGAAAAAAATGAGAACTTGATTTTATAAAGTACAAAAAATTGAATGAATTTAACGTTGATTGCATCACAACTAAAATGAGAGAACCTAGAAAACATACTCCCTCCGTCTTAATTTGTGTGACACTCTCTTTTTTAGTCTGCCCTAAAAGAATACCTTTCTATATTTGGTAATAATTCAACTTTAAATTATTCTCTTTACCCTTAATGAGATGATTTCTAGCTACACAAGTTTCTACCCTTATTGTAAGAGAATATTAAGGGTAAAGAGAATATATATTCATGTCCAGTCAAACACCTTCATATAAATTGGGACGGCGGGGTATAATTTATGTGAAGAAAATTAATGAAAGTTAGATTATTAGATATAGTTACATGACAATAGAGTAAAATAATTCAGTAAAAACGTAAAATAAGATTGGCAGAAAACTAATTTGGTTATACTAATCATTGGAAGAAATCAACATTAATATGAAAACAAAGAAATAAATTTATCAATAATAAGCGATAATTATATAAATTCTATACTACATATAGAGAAATAGTAATTTTGGAGCCCTTAAATTCTTGGGGCCTAAAGCAAGTAGGTGATGTTGTGCTTAAAGTATATATATATATATATATATATATATATATATATATGTATATATATATATATATATGTATGTATGTATGTATGTATATATATATATATATATATATGTATGTATGTATGTATGTATGTATATTGCCTCATATCTTGCTTTTGTTCCGTGGATTTAGGATGTGAAATGTGTTAATTTATGTTAATTTGATGTGTTTTCATGTGTAGGAATGATCCGGGAGCAATCGGGGGCGGAATGTGCAAAATTAGAGCCAAAATGGACGAAAACAGGGAAAGGGCATATTTCAGCGCCACAGGTGGCGTCCAGCCCTACCTGTGGCGCCAGAAACAGAAGCTAAAATATTGGAGCGCCGTGGAGGGCGCCTGGCGCTAGCCAGGGCGCCAATGACGTGAATTTTCTCCAATTTCGCCCGGGACAAGGTTATTTCGGCCTGGACCTACCCAACACGTATAAAAGCAAGACTAAACATATTTTTGAGGAGGAGGACGCCACTTTAGAAGGATCTAACATACTTTGAAGGAGAATTCACATGGAGGAACACACACCATGCTTGGAGGAGGCTTCTAACTAGTGTTTCTTCTCTTCTTTTCCTTTAATCTCATAGTTTATTAGTTCTAGAGTTTTGGGTGCTACATGAAAGTTGTGCCAAAATTTCACGGTATAGCCAGTTTTCGGACTGGTCAATCAAAAATAGCCAGCGTTTACCAAGTCAATGAAAAATAGTCACCGTTTTGTTGCAATAGAGACCGGTCCAGCATAATATACTGGAGTTCGGTGCACTTTGTGTATGAACTCCAGCATATTATGCTGGACCGGTATACTTTGCTGGCTCCAGTATAATATACTGGAGACTGGAGCACTGGTGCTCCAAACTCCAGTATATTATACTGGACCATTATACTTGCTAGAACTCCAGCATAATATGCTGGAGTTCTAGTGTATTTATGCTGGAACTCCATCATATTATGCTGGAGTTCCAGCATACTATCCTGGAACTCCAGTATAATATGATGGAGTTCAAGTATACTTATGCTAGAACTCCAGCATAATATACTGGAGTATTTTTCGGGTTTTGAACAGTGTTTTCGCTCAGATTTATCTTTACATAAAAAGTGGCTAAAATTGAAATTGGGCTATTTTTGAACGACCAGTTGTAAATCTGGCTATTTTTAAAAATCACCCGAAAGTTGTAGTTTGAATTAAAGCTTGAATTGTTCTTATTATTTTATCATATTGGTTTATTTATTCAATCTTGTGCTTAGTTATTTGATTGCTTGATCACCAATTGAATACTATCTACGAATCTAAGATTGAACTGGGAAGAGGGAATTCTAGATTGCATATAAGATTGAGTAGAGCAAGATCTTAACTCGGGGGGGGGGGTGGCGTATTTGCGGTTAGGATAGGAATATACCTAATCGCCTTACTCGGTTACTATACGGGAATTACAAATGCGTTCTTGTTAATCCTAATTCCATAGGAATATAGGCGTTAGGTTAGCTTGAATAGGCGAATTGTACTTCATGAGAAGGCTACGAGCAATATCAACCCCGTCAATTAATAAATCAAATAAATTAATTAGACGATTTAAGTGGAAACTCTATGGGATCTGAAGCAAAAAGCCAAAAACGTAACGAACATTTTCAAGTGGCTGAAATGGAATCAACTTTATTTTTGTTCTATATCTTCACTGCTAATTTCACTGTATTATAAACACCAATATTGACAAACGAATCAAAGAATTGTACAAGAAAAAAAAAAGAAAATCATCTTGAGTTCCTTTGACTTGTGCATATATATGTATATATATATAATATCAGCTAAATATAGTTATAGACTCTTGTCCTCATCGTAGTTAAAAGGCAATGGTACGGACTTGAAGGCACGATATTTCCCGACGTTATTCAAGTGCTCATTTTCCAACCTGAACAATTAAAAAGAACAGCATTACTATAAATACACAAGTAGCCGGCTAACTCATCAAATAGTTAACCTGTTGTAGCATATAATATAATTAACTGTCTTGTTTTTCAGGTTATTTCCTCTTTTTTATGGACGGCTAGATGACTTAATATTCTTTTACAATATCATTGAATATATATATATATATGGTTTGGAGTTCCGACCTGAAAAAATTCCACATGCCTCGTCGAAGGATCTCTAGAGAGGCAACTACTGCAACCATTGCTTTCTTGTGCAGAAATGGTAGTTCTTGAAAATCTAGAACCAACTGCATCCATACTAATCTCAGAATAATGTCAAGAACCTGCATTGATTACACTTCAACAAAGTTAATTTACACTTGAAGAGATCAATAATGTATATATTTTTCTAACCTGCTTTCTGCACTTACAATGGCAACAAAGTAGACAATCTTGTGTGGCACAAGTAATTTGTCTCTCAACCAACGGTTTCTTGAATTCTTTTGTAATAAACCCCAATCTATAACAATGTCCCAATAAGTATTTGCAACTGTAGTAATTCCTGAGGTTGATGCCGCCATTACTCTCCAAAAAGTTCCTCTCTTTTGAGCATAAAGCGTCCTCATCACTAGAGCAACAATGGTTGAGAAATATTTGAGGCTATTAAGCCCCTGCATTGAATCTTTCTCTTCAAATAAGCGGCGAACGCACTGTACATATATCAAAGTACAAATTATCACCATGTTAAATAATTTTGAAGATATCTTTTTTCATTTTTTCTTGTGCATGCAAAGGTTCTCACACCTGAATAAACCGAGACCAAAAGGGAATAATTGCGACGACTATGTATAAGATTTGATAAGCACTGCTTTCTTGACATTTATTAGATCTTGTTCTAAAGTTGCCCCACACATAGTAGCAGACATAGAATTGCAAACTCCTAATTGCCTGAACCTGAAATGCACAGACTTGATTATCAACTTCTTGGATTCTCTATTGGTATAATACAAAAAACAAAAGCTTAGTGTAAAACCTGGCTGGTAAGTTGATCTGCCAAGAAAAAATCTGGTAGATTAACCTGCAAAATAATGTGAAACATTTTAGTATCTATGTACTTTCTGTGTTATTAGTCTGTAATATCTTCTAAACAAACTGCTGGTACCTTATAAAGCGGAGCGCACAGACAGTGCCAGCCACATCTTATAAGGAAGAAACGACTTGAACGATATATAATGTTCAGAGGACAAAAAGTTATTAGAAGCAGAATCTGAAAAGAAAAAAGTGTGTTACAATCATTAGGGGTTTGTAATTTTTGAAACATTTTTGTATAGATCAGTTGTAGAATGAAAGCAGAAGAAGAAGTAATGTTTTTTCTAGACTTACAAACACAACGACAAGTGGGATCAGCTCAATCACTGTCTCAAAACTTCTTGTATTTGGATCCATCTCCATATCTAGGTGGGCTAATGCAGCAGCTAATGCAAGTACTGAAAGACCAGAAGCAAGGAAAAGAACTTGTCTGTAACCTAGTTCTGTTCCCTGCTTGAAGCCAAAAATGAAGGGATAATTGACCCTAAAACGCCTCCAGTAGTATATGTTCACGGCGTACATGAGCATATGGAGGACAATGTATCCAAATAGGCTGCAAAAGATACAGCTCTATTACTCATATGTATTGCTTAAAACATGGTTTCGCTTTTAGACAGATAAGGGGCAATTAAGAATCAATATGACTTTGTATTAGACAGATGATTAGTTTACCTGTAGAGTGGAAATATGTTTTCCATATACTGCCCACGGCCCTCATGTTGTAGAAGGTTTCCGAAATGTATTGATACAGCAATAGCTGCCACTAATGCTATTGAGCCACCAGAGAATAAACCTGTTGGTGAAACATATTTCAATTACTAACAACTATGGTTATGATGCGGTTTACCAACTTTTTCTAAGCACTTATCCCGGATGAAGATAATACATCACCGGTAACCTCTGATAGAGGCGAATCAAGGATCCAGAGTTAGTTGATTCAAATGAGTAAGATCTTATTACATGTATATATTTAAAATTTTGTTTTGCATATGTATTATTCATAGTTCGAGCTGAATGCAATAGGTACAGTTGAACTGGAAGAATCCACCCTAAATCCGCATTTGACCTCTGATTACACAGGAATTAAGAAGTTGATGCTACTAATGATGCATACTTACCCAAGAAAAATGTTACTCTATGCGTTTCTCGTTTAGCTTGTGGTCTTAAAGATTTCATTCCTTCCCTTCGATTTCCATTGACAAAATGCTTTATGAATGTGGCCTCCACTCTTTCTATGAGCTTAGCAACCTAAAAAAAGGCGTAGATCGATGAGAAGTTCAAACTATAATAATGCTGAGAGGAAATTAAGCAGTTTTTGAAAGTGAAGGAAAATGTATATACCTCATCAGAGCTACCAAGATAAGATTTATCAACCATATCTAAGTATGATTTAGAAGCTTTCCTTGAGGTGATCTGTAATCAATAAAATTGCAAGGTAAAAAGGCAAAACTTAAATACTTTCTATAGTGATCAATTCAGTGTAGTACCTTGTCATACTTCTTCATGATCTTGGAAAATGCCAACACATTTAAGAAACTGGCAAAATTAAGTGTGAATTTTAGTTAAAGATAAAAACAATTACTATAAGTCAAAGAAAAAATGCAAGAATTACCAGTAGTTTTTTAGAAGTCGAAGCTTTTGATAGAACTCAACAAAAGCCTTTCTCATTTGTTCTTCAGCTTTTTTCAGCTCCTCTTTGCTGAATGATAAGTTAAATTTTGAAGTATGGATGATATTTTTTAAAGTTGAGACAGGTGTTTCAGGTTCAACATTGATTTTTACATGGTCCAAAATCTCTAGTGGAGCAGGCCTAAATTCCATAGTTTTTGTATTTGCTGCATCTCTTTTCCCTCTTGTTGCTTCTTCTTCACTGCTCATCTCTACTTCTTGTATTTCCTCCATTTCTGACCTACCTATATTGGGGGTTAAGCAAGAATTCAAACAAATTAAAGGGCAATCATGGGATGGAAAATTTAAGGGAAATGCTCCAAATATTTCTAGTTTTAGTACTTTGGGGTCATTCATACTTTTTTTCATTAATAGCATATTGTCTTGTATTTTCCATTAACTTAAATGGAGCTCCAGCGCGAAAATAGCATGGCTAGTTCGGACTGGTCATTCAAAAATAGTCACTATTTATAAAGTCATTAAAAAATAGCCAATATTTTGCTGTAACACTAAAAGTTCCAGCATAATATACTGGAGTTCTAGTATACTGGAGTATTTTTTTGGATTTTGAACAGTATTTTCGTTCACATTTATCTTTATATGAAAAATGGATAAATTTCGATTACTTTTGAAACTGTGTCTATTTTTAAATGACCACGTATAAATCTGGCTATTTTTGAATTTCTTCCAACTTTTGCTTATGGTTTAAAATTACTCCGAGTCAAGGGTAAATACATAATGATTTGCTAACAACAAGGGAACGAATAACCCCCAAAATAAAACCGAAAGAAGAAGTCGGAAGCAGTTCATCGCCTGTGGGAGCTTGCTGATAGTGAGCAAGCCATAATCTGTCTATTGGATTGCCTATTTGTCTATGTGTACATAGGATAAAATTAAAATATTTCGTATAATAAGAGGGGTAGTAGACCATTTTCCCAAAAGAATGGAATATTGATAGAATAGCCAAAGTATTGGAGATACCTGGATTTCCCAAATGGGAAGGCTTATCAACCTTGATTCTTAGAGCAATAAGTGCATTCATTTGTTTACTCAACTCATGAGCCTCAGCCTTCACTTGCTCTACTTTTTTCTGGTAAAAAGTTAGAACCTTGTTGAATTCATCATCAAGTCTTTTAAAGAAAACCATCTCATTTTCTCCACCTTTTTCAGATGACAAAAGAAACATAGTTTGATAATGGCCTTGTGAACTAGTAACTAATATGGCTTCATCTTCATTGTTTTGACAAACATTGAAACTAGTTTGTAATCCACTAAAGGCTCTGTACATAGATAGCCTTCTCTTTAATGACCCTTCAACTTCAGTTAATGCTGCAATCTTGATGTCTTTTAATACACTCTTGAGATAGTTGTAATCCATATAAGCTTCTTTCCATTCTTGGACCATTTGGGATGCAAATTCTTTCCCGAATTTCATCTTTACTTCTGTTTTACCAAATCCAAAATGAAAAGGCTGGTCTTTTATGTCTAGCCGTGATAGGAGAAAGGGTCAGCAATGAATGACTAGTCCTCGTTAAATCAATGTGTTCCTCCTTTTCTTTTCATAATTTTCAATTTTTCTTGCCAACCCAGAATGAGTATGAGTATGAGTATATTACCGTGTCTCATTAAATATTTCTTTTCACGATTTAAATATTGGTCTCTCATAATTTTCACTTATTATATTGAGCACCTTAATTAAATACTCATCAACCAACCCCAACAAGAGTGTAGTTTGAAAATTTTTAATCATCGTGGAGACACGAATGATGACCAAAAAACGTCCAGACTGTAGAAAACAAAACAATACCAACTGGAAAAGATTGTTTGTAGTAAGATATTGATAAGAGTGATGGTTTCAGGGCCCCTCCATAAAGCAGGTAGAACAACTGCTTTAGGTCCCATATTTGTGGAGGCCCCATTTTCTTTTACACCTAATAGGTTATATATAAATTTTAAAAAAATTATTATGTGAAGTGAAAAAGTTTGGTTTCTTTATTTAAGAAATATAGAGGCAAAGGATTTACAACTGCTTTGATTTCTGCCAAGGAAACTGCATTTGAAATTAGTATCGAACCCGAATTTCTTAAGAAATGTGTAATATATAGGAAGAAACAATTTGAGGAGAATGTTAATAGTGAAATCTCAAAATCTCTCGAAGATTCCTTTAGAGTTGATTACTTTTTATACTAACTCCCTTTGGTCCATAACAAATGACTTTTTAACCTGTGCTGCGCCCCTTAAGAAAATACTACTAACTCCTAGAACAAAAATATATTTTGACTGAATTATCCTTAATTAAAATTTATATATTGTTAACTTGACACATTGAGATATGTAAATAAAGGCAAATTTTGGACAAATAAAGTTAATTCCTTCTCGAATATATAAAAGGACACTTATTTTGGACCAAAATAAAAGTCAAAAAGTCACTTATTATGGACCGGAGAGAGTAATAGACAAGGTTATTTTTTCACTTTAAAATAGATTTATAATTAGAGGCATATGAAAATATTTTTGGTTTTCTATTTAGCGATAAAAACTGAGATCACTAGATGATGGAAATTTGAAAAAATATTGCCTTCATCTTGAATGCTTCTTAAATCATAATAATCAACCCGATATTGATATTTCTTGATTTATTTTCTGAATAAACAATATTAAGAAAACTAGTACAATTAGAAAATAACAATTTAATTGATATACTTAATCAAATAAAAATATTTGATTATTTTCCAAATGGCTATATTACTTGTAGAATAATGTTATAACTTCTATTACCGTTGTTTCAGCAAAAAAAAGTATTTCAAAATTAAAATTGATAAAACCTTACCTAAGATCAATAAGTCTCAAAGATATTAAATTAATTAGCTATATTGTCAATTGAGAAAGACTTATTAGGAGAAATTGATTATAAAAATTAATAATAACGTTGCATCTAAAAAAAGTTAGAAAAACAGACCTCAAATAAAAAAAATATTTTTTATTAATAAAAAAGTTAAGGCCCCTCTTAAAAGTTTGGCTTTAGGCCACTAAATTGGTCGGGCCCCCTGGATGGTTTAACATAGGGAAAACTACCCTATATACCTACCCATTCAAAAGTAATTACCCGTAACTACCCATCTTAAAAGTAATTATATTAAATACCTATTCTAGTAGAACTAATTACCCGCTCATTCAATTCTTGCGATGGACATATCCAGTTTAAGCAACAAAAGTGTGAATCCTAAAAAGAAGCCAAAGAATAGTTAGCTTTTTTCAACAGTGGGTAGTGTTGTTAGTATTGTACCTTTTTTTGCTATCATCACCTTTTTTTTTTAATTTGTGCTCCATAATTTATTTTATCTTCTAAAAGTAAGAAAAAAAAAATGTACTATATAACAAAAATTTGAATTTTCATGTGTGTTGAAGTGTTTGCTGTTGGAATTTATTGGGTATTGTTCTTTGATTATGATATTAATGGTAATTTTCAAATATTTGACAAAAATTCAAATCCACCATTGAAGGAGCTTGAAGCTTGAAACTCATAACTTGGTTTGTTTGAGTTTTTAATTGTTTTGATCCGATCCTATATGAGTTTGTTTGGAAAGTTGATTGGAGGTTGTACCTAATGTTTTAGTCAATTTGGTGAGATTTTGTAGTAGATTTTAGAAGTTTGGGTTGAAATATAGTTGAACAAGAGAAGAAGACGAATTTGTATTGTATACTCAAATAGTATACAAATATACCATTTTGGGATACAATTCATTCCAACTATATACCCTATTAGTATAGCTATATACTATATTGGTATCATATGTTAGTTGAATCATTTTTTGGCTGTCTTAGCTGCATTTATTAGTACAATATTTGATTTTCTTTTAATAATAGTAATATAGTACAATATCTTGAAATACTTTATTATATTAATATGTGGTACACTATTTTTTTATTTTTCTCTTTATGCATGTGTGTTATGTAATAGTAGTATAGTCAATAGTTGCCGGGAATTAACCAGTAAAACTGTATGCCATGTTGGTATAGTTATATACCATATTGGTATCATATTGTAGTTTGAACATTTTTTTGGTTGTCTTGGCTGCATTTTTAAGTGAATTCAATTCTGAAATTATTTATATGAATGTGATTTACAGTGCTGAAATTTTTTTGTGCTGATGGATATGGATTAGGTAATAGTTTTTATAATTATAGGCAATTGTTGGAACGACCCATACAACTATATACCATGTTCGTATATGGAATGAGCAAGTTGTTTTGCGAATATTTAGCTTGCAATGTGAGCATGTAATTTTCTCATACTTTTATTGTATCCTTTAATGTTTTGGTACATTAGTATAGTCACAGATAGTTGTAGCAATATTCTAGAGCAATCATATACTCTGTTGGTATACTTGTATACCATATTGGTATCATATGGTACTACAAGTCTTTTTTGCTACTTACATTTTTATTGCATTTTTCAATATTTTATTATCATTCTAACTAGTATATATGGAGATTTAGTGGCCGTAGATTATGTTTTCTTGCTCCATCACTGGTTAGTGTTACTGCTAATGGTAGAGTATGTACTGATATTTGTAGGGAAGGAGATCAAGATTTACATGGCAATCACGTGAAATAGAAAAGGAACAAGAAATAAAGAAAAAAAATAAAAATAAAAAAAGTAAAGAAGGAGTCAAATTTGAGTGTGAAATAAGTTATGGTAAAAATAACAATAATACAATTTAGGCAAAAGTAAATAAATAAAAGAGAAAAAAGAAAAAAATAGGAAGAAAATGAGAAAAAAGAAAAGGAGAAAAGAAAGAAAAAAAAGGAAAAAAGAAAAGAATCATAGAAATAAAAAAGAATTGGAGAATAAAGAAAAAAAATTTCCCACAAAAACTACTATGGGTAGGAAATGTAATTAGTTTATAGGTAGAAAAACAAATGGGTAGACAAGGTAAATAGTTTTGTTTTTGTGGGTGACTGTGTCAAACTCCCTTTAACATAAGGTCAGAATACTTATAATATTCTATAATCTTTTTTTAGACTTTTCGTTTGATTTAGACTGGGCCCTGATTTTCTAATTACTTTTTTTGGTGGAGTAAGTTTTGTTATAGCTGGTTTGGCCAAGCCGCAAAAATCAGTTTATTTGAGAAGTGTTTTTTTTCAAAAGTATTTTTGGTGAGAAACAGTTTGTATTTGGCTAACTAATTTGAAAAACACTTCTGATCAGCAATCAGTATTTGACCAAGCTTTAAAAACTACTTCTAAGTGTATTTTTCTCAAAAGTGATTTTGCAGAGAAGCTACGTTTTATTGCTTCTGCTTCTCCTCAAAAACACTTTTTTTGCTTTCAAAAGCTTGACTAAACACCTTAATTTTAGAAAAAAAAGTACTTTTGACCAAAAAAAAAAAAAAAAAAAGTACCTTTGCCTCAAAAGAAGCTTGGCCAAATAGGCTATTAGTGAAAAAGGTTTCCATATTCGTTTTTTTGAGAAAAGGTTTTGCATTATTATGAATTAACAATTTCTTCTCATACAACAATACAATAGACTTGGAGAGTCATCTTAAGGGCAAAATGTTTTCATCAATATTTCTGTTTTCTCTTTTATATAGGAGTAGTAGATTATTCATTTTCTCCCGTATAACGTAGGCAAATTAATCAAATCGCAGTATAATATTGTCTTATGCTATAATTAAATTCTTTAGACTTTTATTCTCTAGCCGGAGAAGGCCTAAAAATGCCACTCAACTAACGGAAATGACTTATCTATGCCATCCGTTAAAAGGTCGGCATATCCATGCCACTACCGTTATACTTTTGGCCTATTCATGCCACTAACCTTATACTTTTGGCCTATTTATGCCATTGTTCACTAACAGTCCAATTTTCTGATTTTTAAATAATAAAAATTAATTTTTCAACCCCACTTTTGCTATGTGTCTTTATATTATTGGTTCTTCTTTACTTGACCCTACTATAAAATTTAACCATCTTTTAACCACCCCTAATTCCTTGTCACATCTCAAAATCGAATTAGTCGTGATGGCAGCTGACCCAACCCGCTAGGTAAGCCAATCAACAACTATCTAATTTAATGAGATTTTTTTTAGACAAATAAATGATAAAATTACTGAACCTTAATTCATTTTCCAAGGACTGGTAGTACAAATCACGAGCTTCTACTATTTAGATTTTTACAAAATGAATTGAAATAAACACAACATCAGTTTCAAATAAATACAAATCATTGTAAAAATCACTGTTCAGTTTGAAACCGAATCAGTGATTTTTACAAATCAAACTGAATAGTTATTTTGTACGATGATTTGTATTTATTTTAAACCTATTGTGTTTATTTCAATTCATGAAGCTCATGATTTGTACTACCAACCCATTTCAGTTATATTATCATTTAAAGAAATGTAGGGTCAAGTAAAGAAGAATCAGTAATATAAAGACATTAATGTGGGGTTGAAAAATTAATTTTATTATTTAAAACTCATAAAATTGGACTGTTAGTGAACAATGGCATAAATAGGCCAAAAGTATAAGGTTAGTGGCATGAATAGGCCAAAAGTATAACGGTAGTGGCATGGGTAGGCCGACCTTTTAACGAATGGCATAGATAAATCATTTCCGTTAGTTGAGTGATATTTTTAGGCCTTTTTCGTTCTCTAGCAGTCCTTTCAGAAATACGTGTTTCTTGATCCTGATTTTTCCATTCAAATTTTGTCCTTTTTTTTCAAAAAAATAAAAAAATAAAATAAAATTCGTTGACAATGTCCCTATTGGAGGCAAGGACACTGGTCAACTTTGCTCTTAAATGATGTATTTGTTGTACGATCATCATCCTTGCAAATTTCTTTGCATCTTTAAACTGCGACATTATCTTGTTTAATTTCGTTCGTGGATTTCTTTTCTTTCTTTCAGCTTTTCTTTTTCTTTGGCCTTTTGGATATTGTCAAAGAAATGATAAGAAATTCCAGTGTAGTGGTATATTTCAATTTCTCGAATACGAAAATGATTTCAACAAATTGGGAAAACATTTGCATTGAAATAAACACAATAAAAGAAAAGAAGAATATTGCAAAGAAAAGAGAGAATACCCTGCATCGGCATAACCAACATGTAAATATATAGCTTGTTTGAGATCGAGCCTTGTGTGGATCACATAAATACCCATCATCGGCATAGACCAACAAGATCGGGACTGCAATCATTGCTATAAAATAAGCCCATATCGATAGTCCCTTTTAGATACCGTAATATGTGTTTGATTCCATTTTAATGTCTCCTTGTAGAAGCAAAACTATATCTTGCTAAGACATTAAATGAAAAGGTTATGCCAGGCCTTGTAGTATTAGCAAGATACATTAGCGTACCAATTGCACTAAAATATGGCACTTCAGGACCAAGAAGCTCTTCATGCTTTTCTTGAGGTCGGAACGGATCCTTATTCACATCAAGTGATCGAACAACCATCGGAGTACTTATCGGATGTGCTACATCCATATAAAATCGTTTCAATACCTTTTATTTGTTGGCAGATTGATGAACAAAAATCCCGTTTGCCAAATGTTCAATTTTTAAAGCGAGACATAATTGTCTTTCCGTGATCTATCATCTTGAATTCCTTTTTTAAATAATCAATTGCCTTTTGGAGTTCTGTAGGAGTTCCAATAAGGTCTATGTCATCAATATATACGGCAGGTACAACAAACTTCGATGTTGTTTTCTTTATAAAAACACATGGACAAATGGCATCATTTATATAACCTTCCTTTAAAAAATACTCACTAAGGCAGTTATACCACATTCTTCCTGATTGCTTTAGACCGTACAAAGATCTTAGCAATTTGATTGAAAATATTTCTCGGTACTTTGAATTATGTGTGTCAGGCATTTTAAATCCTTCAGGAATTTCATGTATATCTCATTATCAAGTGAGCCATAAAGGTAGGTTGTAATCACATTCATTAAATGCATGTCAAGCTTTTCATGAAACAAAACTAATGAGATAATGAAACGTTATTGCATCCATAACAGGTGAATATGTCTCTTCATAATCGATAACAGGCCTTTGTGAAAATCCTTGTGCAACAAGGCGTGCCTTATTCTTTGTACCTTATTTTTCTAATTCCTTTTACGTACAAAGACCCATTTATAGCCAACAGACTCAAATACCATCAGGTCTTTGGACTACAGGCCCAAAAACTTTACGTTTCGCAAGTGAACTCAACTCTAATTAGATTGCTTCTTGCCATTTTGGCCGATCACATCATTGTCGACATTCTCCAACAATTGAGGTTCAAGATCCTCACTACCTTACATAATGCTAGATGCAACATTATATGCAAAGACTTAATCTACTATTTTATCCAATAGATTCAAATTCTTCCCAATATTGATTGGCTTTATTGATAGCTCCTTATTTTCTTGAGTCTCAGGCTTAGTGATTTCCTCATGAATCTCAGTATTGGTAAAATCATGAATTTCTTTATGTGACTCTTTCGTAGTGTTATCTTGAACATTTATTTTTCTATTTGTAGGATTTCTATCCTTAGAGCCCATTGGTTTGCCTCGCTTTAAGCGCGCTTTTGACTCATTAGCTATGAAACTAGAACATTATTCAACAGGGACATTGATCGCTGCCGACTCAACACTACACTAAGGTAGGAAGAGCGGGTTGCAACAACTTTTACCCGAATAGTGGTTCGGGATCGAATTTCCACAGGGAGCTAGTAATGGAGTTGTATTGTCTGTTTAGTCTAGAATTGCAGTTGTGCTTCCAATATCACTTCTAACATCTTTGGTTTTGATTTTTTATATCTACTATTATAAGACTAATGTTTGAAGATAAATTATGCTACGGAGATATTGCTAAGTTGTAATTAATATAGAGAAAGGTACTAGGGTCGTGGCATTGCCTACGTGGCTAACTAACGGGTAGATGATACTAAGGATAAGTTGATATATTTGGGGCTTATGCTATAACCGTTGCTCAATTGTACCCACTCTCACACCTCTCGGTAGAGAGAGTGATTTTGCCCAATTGACTCTCTCGAGACCAATTGGGTAGGCTAATTAGACCAAGCAACTAGGGTTCAAGTAGGGTAATTACTCTCTCGAGGTTTAACCCGTTAATTGGGACTACCATTTCTCATGGGTCCATCCCAATTCCTTGTTGGGTCAATTTTGGGGTCATAGACTCTCTTTCTCAAGAAGAGTTAGACCCACCAAGCTAGAATCAGTGTTTGCAACCACCAATCCTTAATTAAAACCTAAAATTAACCCAAATAGCAAACACCCAATATCATCCTAACCTTAGATGGCAACACCCATCAATTACCCACACTAGGGTTGAGCCACAACCCTAGCTAATGGGTTTAGCTAGACATAATTAAAGAAGAAACAGAAGAATTAGAAGAAGAATTAAACATAATAATTAATTACTGATAAGAAACTACAAGAATCTATTGAGAAATTAACGCTAAAATGCCAAAATAGGCTAAAACTTCAGTTCTCACGAGCGCAGCTTGATATCTGGTACAAAACTTAATCTAAAAATGGAAAAAGGATCTATTTATAGTGGCTGGAAAAACTGGACAAAAATACCCCTGCGGTGTCAGCGCAGGCCGCGCAAAAAGGTAGCGCGGCCGCGTTGGCTCTTGAACTCTTGGAATTTAACTCTCTGAAGTTGAGGGACGCGGACCGCGCGAAAGTGTAGCGCGGCCGCAGGAACTCTAGCGCGGATCGTGTAAGTGTGACCGCGGCCGCGTTGCTTGCTCAGGTCCACTGGCATCTCTCTGAATCTCTTCACGCGGGCCGCATGACAAAGTGGCGCGGCCGCGTGAGCTGAACACGGGCCGCATAAATCCAATCGCGGCCGCGTGGTGAAAGTTCTGAATATACACTTCTCTGAATCTCCTAGTGCGGCCGCGGTCACAGTTGCGCGGTCCGCACTAGGGCCTCTTTTCCTCAACTTCCTTGATCTTTGACACTTGAGCAGGTTTCACTCCTTTCTGAGCCGATATTTGACTTTCGTCGCCTTGTCGATCAAACCTGCAATCAAGTACAACTTGTGAGCATTTTTGGACTATTTTGTACCAATTTATAACAAAAGCGTAGGCAAGAAAGGGCATAAAACACGTTAAAATCCTAACTTATCAACTCCCCCAAACTTAAGCCTTTTCTTGTCCTCAAGCAAACAAAATAAGACCCACCCCTTAAAAGAACATCCAAGTAATTCTAGCTATCCTAATGTAACCTCAACAAGCATCAATTGGGACTAATAATTGCCCTCAATACGAATGCATCATTAACACATTTTAAACTTTGAAAACTTTGGTTCAAGTGTGACACAAGAGCATCAAGAGTTGACACATTTCATCAAAGAACTTTTCTCAAATACCTTGGTCATTGTGGAACCCAAACTCACACATCCTCAACTCTCCCTAAGCGAACCTCACCTTTTAGAGTATTGACACACAAATTGAGGTTGATGGACTTTCACTCATCTCTCTCAAGAAGAAGGCCACAAGTCCGGCTCTAGGTACCATATGCTTGCCCCTTATGTAAGTATCCACTAATGTAGGTTCCCTTCAACTCGAGATCATATAGGGCTTTTGTGGAGTCATTGTGAAGGCTTTTTGGGTAAGGGTAGGACATGTTTTTGTTTCAAATAGGTTCAATCTTTCTCTTAAGCACTTCTTTTGATTCATTTTGGCACACTTTCTTGACTCATTTGAGTATTTCACTTCTTTTCAAGGGGTTAGAGGGATACATTGTCACCCTTTTTTATGCAATTCAAAACATTTCTCCTTTCTACTTTTTTCACACCTTTTTTCACTTTTGTTTCCTTTGAATCCCTTTTATTTCTTGTTCACTTTGGACTTTCTTTTTGTCTTTTTCTTTTCTTGCTTTTTCATTGCCTTCCTTTTCCTTTTGCTTCTGTACCTTTCAGAGCTTTGCCATGTGAATCTACCGCCTTAGTCAAGGCAGCCTAAGTCTCCATAATCTTCTCCTGGTTGGCCAGGAGCTTCTCCAATGTATCCTGAATAGCCTTGAGGAATCTGAACAGTGGCTGGTGCTGACTGGGCCTCAACTGAAGTAGCCAATGTGGACAACTTGGATGTCGCCAGCTGACATCCATTTGTTTAAACTGGCCAAAGGTCTTTGCCAACTTGATGGGCTGTGAAAAGTTGGTCCAGGAAGAAGGGACTGTCGGGTCAGCTGAAAAACTAGGACCCGCAAAAGAGGAGGGCACATCATCAGTAATGGTGACAGCTGGAATGAGGGAAGCTCAGTAGAAGGCTCAACAACAGACCTACCGCAACTTGCTCCTCAGACTGGCCAATCGGGGCAGAGGTGGGTGCCTTGTGTTTCTTGTCCTTTGGTTGTCCGGCCCCTGAATGCTGAACCATGAGAACGGAACACTGGGCGAACTTTCAACATCATAGGACTTCTTCTTTACCTTCGCATCCTGGAAATACATGGTGAGAGTGTTGGGATATGGATAGTTCCCAATCTGTCAACCCCCATCGAAGTGATCGTCCTGTACATCACCTTCCCCACATTGATAGGGAAGCCCGCCATGATAGAGGCAATCAGCACAGCACAGGGAAGTGGGATAGCCTGGTCATGGGAAGTGGGTCAAGCATGTTGCACACAAATGAAGCCACCCTCTAGCTTCAAGTTCAAATTCTTCCTCAAATCTTCACCCCCGCCTGTATCCGATCCGGAACAGTACCCGGATGAGCCAAATACTCAGCCAACCATAGACGAACCTCCTCCTTCATTTCCAATTTTTCATTGTATTTGGGTTTCGTCTTCATCCTCAAAACCCAATATTCATTGAACGCCCTTCCCAGAAAATACTATATTCTTGTCTCGCACTTTTGGTCGCAATTGAGCCCTTTTTAGTGTGGGCTACATTGCAATAAAACTCCTTTACCATGTGCTTGTTGGCATCTATCAAGTCATCACAAAAATGCTCCCACCCTACTTCTGGTATGAAATTGTTTGTGTACATTGGGGAGTATGGGCAATAAGTCTTCGGGTGATTATGCTCCTCTCCGCAATCCGTTTTCTTTTTGGCCACAATTCCCTGAATTTGTGAAGGCCACTTGGCTAACAAAAACGATCTGCCCAAAACCTCAGCTTTTCTTGTTCGTCAAATACCACCAAATCGGGCACCCCACTGTTCGAACCTCATCATCACTGTTAGTCCCCCCTGCCTGCACTCTCCCCAGATCCTGAAGCTGTGGGGGAGTGGAGTATTCGCCGCTGCCTGCTGCTGAGCCATCAGACAACTCAGACTGTACATTTTGTGGATTTTGGGCTGTAGGTGGAGCTGGGACTGAGGGGGCTTGCCCTGAGTCAGCTGAGATGTCCAAGAGAAGTAGGTACTCACTCCCCGACTGGTCGTCATCACTCACTACTACTTGCTTTCTTATTTTCAGTTTTGGTCGGGAGTGAGTTTGGTTTGTTCCTTTTCTCCCCGGGAGGAGGCACCTCGTCCGGGTTGTTTTTGCACCTCGACCTCTAGTTAACCATTTCCTGCAAAAAACATGTCTAACTTTGTTAGTTTAAACACAGGCAGTGTTATAAGATGATAAAAATAATTTGCCAGACTGTCAGCATGAAAATTGCAGAAACATATTTTAGAACAAGCCACGCGATCGCACCATCAGGGGTGCGGCCGCGTGGGGAGGCACACGGACCGCGTTGAAAACGACCGTGGGCCCACTGAACCAACACCAAAAGAACACACCTCCTCTGAAACTTACAAATGCGGACCGCTAGAAAATGGGGGCGCGACCGCGTTGAGCCAGAGCGGACCGCACAATTAGGGACGCGACCGCGCTGGAGCAAGTTAACTTTACAAGCAATGGGCCACCGCGGACCGCGCCATCAGGGATGCGGCCGCGTTATGGCCATGCGGACCGCCGAGAAAATGACCGCGGACCGCGCTGATGCAAAGATAGGAACTGGATTAGGGTTGATAAATTCGTCCATTTTTGTTCAAGTTTTTTTTTTGAGTCCTAGTTGTCCCTACTCAATTACCTAACATGAAAACCATACCCAGCATTCAAAACTAGCATAAACACTAACCTAATCATTAAACCTAAGAAAAAACGGAAGAACAAAGAAGCTACACTACTGGGAGATAACAAAAATTAAAAATAAACACTAATTAATGATAATTGTAAGAGTTGTTACCAGGAATATGAAGAATCAAAGCACTTGATGCAACACACAAGAAGGTCTCAGAGATGAACAGTAAAAAATTAGGGCTCAGGTGTTCAGAGTGCAAAAAGTGTAAAATGAGGCCTAAGGTCCCTATTTATAGAGAATTGTGGGGCCCCGTACTTACCCACCAGCGCGGCCGCGTGAAAATGACCGCGAACCGCGCTGGGTTTAATTTATGAACCCTTGTAGGGAGCAGCCCACGCGGACCGCACAAATGGGACGCGGCCGCGTGAGACCACCGCGGACCGCAGTAACATGACCGCGGCCGCGTTAGCAAACTTCAGAGAGCATGCATTTTCAGCTCATGCCAGTGCGGACCGCACAAAGCTTACCGCGACCGCACTGGCAATCTTCAGAGACTGCATTGTTTTGCACTTTGTTTTGCACTGCTTCAACACAATCCCTGCAACATCTCACAAACAATTAGCTCAAAAATCCTAATCTACAAAGAAAATCAAAGAGAAATAAAAAGACATGGGTTGCCTCCCAAGAAGCGCCTGATTTAATGTCGCGGCACGACGCATGTTACCATCACATCACTTCAAATGAATGAGTGCCACCACGTGGCTATCATCAAACTTTCCCAAATAATGATTGACACGATGTCCATTGACCCGAAATACTTCACCATTCTTGTTCTTAAGATCAAGAGCACCAAAAGGAGTCACACATACCACTTCAAAAGGCCCACTCCACTTTGACTTGAGCTTTCCCGGAAATAACCTCAACCGGGAGTTGAAAAGAATAACCATATCACCAACCTTGAATTCCTTTCCCCGAGCATATTTGTCGTGAAGGTACTTCATCTTGTCCTTATATAAGGACGAGATGGAGTAGGCATGAAATCTAAACTCATCAAGCTCATTTAGTTGCTCAACCCGGAGATTTGCCGCAACATCCCATTCCAAGTTCAACTTTCTCAATGCCCATATAGCCTTGTGCTCCAATTCCACCGTAAGATGGCAAGATTTACCAAACACCAACCGATACGGAGACATACCGATTAGGGTCTTGTAAGCCGTCCGATAGGCCCAAAGAGCATCATCCAATTTCTTCGACCAATCGGTCCTATTAACATTTACCGTCTTGGACAAGATACTCTTTATTTCTCGGTTGGACACTTCCACTTGACCACTGGCTTGAGGATGATAGGGGGTGGTCACTTTGTGATTAACTCCATATTTAGCAAGCAATGAATCAAAAGCCTTGTTGCAAAAGTGAGACCCCCCATCACTAATGATAGCACGAGGGGTACCAAACCTTGTGAAGATACTCTTTTTCAAGAATGCTACAACTCTTCGGGCTTCATTGTTGGGTAAAGCCACGGCTTCCACCCACTTTGAGACATAATCCACCGCCACAAGAATATAAGTGTTCCCACAAGAGCTCACGAACGGACCCATGAAATCGATGCCCCAAACATAAAAAATATCCACCTCGAGAATCGTATTGAGAGGCATCTTATCCCTTTTTGAAATTCCGCCGGCCCTTTGGCATGCATCACATCTCTTCACCAAATCACTAGCATCTTTAAACAATGTTGGCCAATAGAACCCGCAACTCAAGATCTTTGAAGCCGTCCTCACCCCTCCATGATGTCCTCCATAAGGGGAAGAGTGACAAGCCTCCAATGTGTGACAATAGAATAGAATGCTCTCCCCGCAAGACGATCTAGCATTTGGTCGAGGAATGGCAAGGAAAAATGATCCTTGCGGGTCACCTTGTTGAGTTTCCGGTAGTCCATGCAAACTCTCCACCCGGTGATGGTTCGAGTGGGAATAAGCTCATTGTTGTCATTGGGCACCACCGTCATCCCTCCTTTCTTTGGCACACATTGGACTGGAGAAGTCCACGACCTATCAGAGATTGGATAAACCACACCGGCGTCAAGCCATTTGATAACCTCTTTCTTTACCACTTCTTGCATCGCCTCATTGAGTCTTCTTTGATATTCAAGGGACGGCCTTGCATCCTCCTCCAAGATGATCTTATTCATGCAAAATGCGGGGCTTATTCCCCTAATGTCCACCAAAGTCCATCATATTGCCCTTTTTCGCTTTTGAAGCACCTCCAAAGTGGCCTCAACCTGCAAGTTAGTAAGGCAAGAAGAAAGCATAACTGGAAGAGTAGAATTAAAGCCCAAAAATTCATACCTGAGGTGTGGAGGAAGTGGCTTCAACTCCAACACCGGTGGCTCCTCAATGGATGGTTTAGTTGGTGGAGTTTTTCGGTTCTCAAGATCCAAAGATAACTTCCTAGGCTCATATGAATATGAACCCATACCATGCAATGCATTCACGCACTCCACTCTGTTAGCATCATCTTCTACATCCATGCCAAGAAGTACGACCTCAAGAGGATCTTCAACATTCATCATGGAACTTGTGTCATCCACTATCATAGATGTGACAATGTCCACAAGTGAACACACTTCCGTGCTATTGGGTTGCCTCATTGATTTGCAAACATGAAATACCACCTTCTCATCTCCCACTCGGAATGTCAACTCACCTGCCTCAACATCAACCAAAGCCTTCCCCGTAGCTAAGAAAGGTCTTCCAAGAATAATCGGCACTTCAAAATCAACTTCACAATCTAGTATGACAAAGTCGGCCGGCAATATGAATTTGTCCACCCGGACAAGCACATCGTCAATTATACCCAAAGGCTGCTTCATCGACCGGTCCGCCATTTGAAGTCTCATCGAGGTTGGCCTAGGTTGCCCAATTCCTAAAGTCTTGAAGATTGAATACGGCATCAAATTAATGCTATCCCCCAAGTCACATAGGGCCTTAGCAAACTCCGCACTCCCGATAGTGCAAGTAATAGTAAAAGCTCCTGGGTCTTCAAGTTTCGGGGCCATAGAATGCACTATCGCACTAACTTGGTGCGTCATCTTTATTGTTTCACAATCCATGGAATGCTTCTTTGTGACCAAATCCTTCATGAACTTTGCATAGCCCGACATTTGTTCAAGTGCCTCCACCAAAGGCACGTTGATTGTAAGGCTTTTCATCATGTCTATGAATTTCTTGAACTGATTGTCATTCTTTTGCTTTGCTAACCGCTAAGGATAAGGTGGAGGTGGTCTAGGCAAAGGTGCCTTGGCTTTTGGCACCACCGGCTCCGGAATATCAATTATGTGCTCCCTAGACGGGTTCACGGCCGCTTGAGTTTCCACCTCGGCCTCATCAATATCTATTCTCACTTCCTTATTCACATTTGTCTCAACCACATCTTCAACAATCAAAGGATCCACATATTCTTGGAGCTCAACATCATCATCCACCACTCGATTTTCATTTGAGGCTTGCACATCACCGCCTCTTCCGCTTCGCATTATGACTGCCATCAGATGATTATTACCTCCCTTTGGGTTCACTACCGTATCACTTGGTAGTGCTCCCTTAGGTCGGGTATTCAACGCTTGAGAAATTTGCCCTATTTGCACTTCTAGGTTCCGAATAGATGTGTTGTGTGAAGCCAATTGTGCATCCGAGTCTTGGTTCTTTTTCATCATCTGCTCGAACATCATTTCTATCCGTCCCATATCACTTTCGGAAGAACTAGACCCTTGATATTGAAAGGGGGGTGGATTGTTTGGTTGTTGGAACATGGGGGGCCTTTGAAAGCCTTGCCCCCTACCACCATTATTCCACCCTCCTTGATTGTTACTGTTGTTGCTCCAATTATTGTTGTTCCTATTCCAATTGCCTTGGTAGTTACCTTGATTACCCAATTGTTGTTCTGATTGTTGTTGTTCCAATTGTTACCGCCTTGTTGTTGGTTATTATTATTCCAAGTACCACCGCCTTATTGATTGCCCAATTGCTTTGGGGATGCCATTGTTGATTCCCTTGATTTCCTCTATTTCCTTGGTAGTTATTGACATATTGGCATTCCTCACTTTGATCATCATAGCACTCATTCGAATAACCACCACCATCATTGTTGTTGTCAAATTGCTCACCATTACCTTGAGGTTGTTGTTGCCCTCTTTGCCTCCTTTTCAACATAAAGACACTCTCCATTGCATTGACTTGGCACGGGTTTTGGACTTGTTGCAATTGCGCCTTCACCAATTGATTCATAGTTGTTGTAAGCTCGGCAATAGTTTGGCCATGATCGTTCTATTCCTTGTGCAAATGGATGACCGTGGGGTCACCTTGGGGCACATTCGCTCGGCTTTGCCATGCCGAAGAGGTGTCGGCCATTTCATCAAGTACATCACATGCCTCTTGGTAAGAAAGTTTCATAAAGTTCCCTCCATCTAATTGGTTCACAATGCACTGGTTCGTGGTGTTGATGCCCCGATAAAAGGTTTGTTGTATCATCGCCTCGGTCATGTCGTTATTAGGGCACTCCTTCACCATTGTCCTATATCTTTGCCATATTTCGTGCAAAGGTTCCGTTGGCATTTGTTTGAAAGCTAGAATCTCATCTCGAAGAGCCTCCATATGACTTGGAGAAAAGAACTTGGCAATAAATCTGTCCGCCAATTCATTCCATGTGGTTATAGAATGATTTGGTAGCCTTTCTAACCAGTCCAACGCTTTACCCCGAATAGAAAACGAGAAAAGCCTCAATCTCAATGCATCCTCCGATACGTTTGTTTGTTTGCTACCCCAGCATGTATCTACGAACCCCTTCAAGTGCTTGTATGCATTTTGATCGGAGCGCCCGTAAAATACCCTCTTTGTTCGAGCAAGGTCAACATGATTTGTGATTTGAAAGTTCCCCGCTCGGATTCGGGGAGGAACAATGGCACTCGCGTACCCTTGATTTGGTAGAACTCTTGGGACTGCTCTTGGCGGTGGCGGAGGAGGGCCTGGCTGCCTCTACATGGAACTTGAGGTGGTTGAACCTCTTTGGGCTCAAGATCATCTACCTCCTCCCCCACATTCACGTTGCCAAGAGGGTCGTTTGCATTAAGAGCCATAGTACCTGAATGATCGACACAAACAGAATTAGTAAACAAGAAGGAAAGAGAAGCAAAACACAAAACGAGCTAAACAGATAGTCAACACCGTAAGCTCCCCGGCAACGGCGCCAAAAAGTTGATCGCTGCCGACTCAACACTACACTAAGGTAGGAAGAGCGGGTTGCAACAACTTTTACCCGAATAGTGGTTCGGGATCGAATTTCCACAGGGAGCTAGTAATGGAGTTGTATTGTCTGTTTAGTCTAGAATTGCAGTTGTGCTTCCAATATCACTTCTAACATCTTTGGTTTTGATTTTTATATCTACTATTATAAGACTAATGTTTGAAGCTAAATTATGCTACGGAGATATTGCTAAGTTGTAATTAATATAGAGAAAGGTACTAGGGTCGTGGCATTACCTAGGTGGCTAACTAACGGGTAGATACTACTAAGGGTAAATTGACATGTTTGGGTCTTATGCTATAACCGTTGCTCAATTGTACCCATTCTCACACCTCTCGGTAGAGAGAGTGATTTTGCCCAATTAACTCTCTCGAGACCAATTGGGTAGGCTAATTTGGCCAAGCAACTAGGGTTCAAGTAGGGTAATTACTCTCTCGAGGTTTAACCCGTTAATTGGGACTACCATTTCTCATGGGTCCATCCCAATTCCTTGTTGGGTCAATTTTGGGGTCATAGACTCTCTTTCTCAAGAAGAGTTAGACCCACCAAGCTAGAATCAGTATTTGCAACCACCAATCCTTAATTAAAACCTAAAATTAACCCAAATAGCAAACACCCAATATCATCCTAACCTTAGATGGCAACACCCATCAATTACCCACACTAGGGTTGAGCCACAACCCTAGCTAATGGCTTTAGCTAGACATAATTAAAGAAGAAACAGAAGAATTAAACATAATAATTAATTACTGATAAGAAACTACAAGAATCTATTGAGAAATTAATGCTAAAATGCCAAAATAGGCTAAAACTTCAGTTCTCACGAGCGCAGCTTGATATCCGGTACAAAACTTAACCTAAAAATGGAAAAAGGATCTATTTATAGTGGCTGGAAAAATTAGACAAAAATACCCCTGCGGAGTCAGCGCGGGCCGCACAAAAAGGTAGCGCGGCCGCGTTGGCTCTTGAACTCTTGGAATTTAACTCTCTGAAGTTGAGGGACGCGGACCGCGCAAAAGTGTAGCGCGGCCGCAGGAACTCTAGCGCGGACCGCGTTAGTGTGACCGCGGCCGCGTTGCTTTCTCTGGTCCCAACTGGCATCTCTCTGAATCTCTTCACGCGGGCCGCATGACAAAGTGGCGCGGCCGCGTGAGCTGAACGCGGGCTGCGTAAATCCAACCGCGGCCGCGTGGTGAAAGTTCTGAATATACACTTCTCTGAATCTCCTAGTGCGGCCGCGGTCACAGTTGCGCGGTCCGCACTAGGGCCTCTTTTCCTCAGCTTCCTTGATCTTTGACACTTGAGCAGGTTTCACTCCTTTCTGAGTCGATATTTGACTTTCGTCGCCTTGTCGATCAAACCTGCAATCAAGTACAACTTGTGAGCATTTTGGGACTATTTTGTACCAATTTATAACAAAAGCTTAGGCAAGTATGGGCATAAAACACGTTAAAATCCTAACTTATCAGACATCAATACGGATTGGAATATGCAGGGATATGTGATTTTGTTATCCTTTTTAGATCCGTAAATGCGTCTGGCATTTGATTTGCTATTTTCTGCAAATGAATAATCTTTTAAACCTCTTTTTATAAAATAAAGGTACGTGGATCAAGATAAGATAATGATGGATTTTTTCTCAAAATTTCTTGTTTGGTCTCACCATTTTCTCCCCCTAATTTTGGAAAAAATGTCTCATTGAATTGACAATATGCAAATCGAACAGTGAACAAATCTCCCGTTAATGTTTCGAGGTAGCGAATAATGGAGGGCGATTCAAGCCCAACATATATGCTTAACCTTCTTTGGAAACCCATCTTGATGTGATATGGTTGTGCTTGTAACGACCCGACCGGTCCTTTTGAGCTCTAGCACGTCGTTCGGCAGTTTGAGGCCATGAACAGCTTCACTTCAGGTATTATGACTTGTGCGCATGGTCAGAATTTAATTTCAGGAAGCTTGGAGTTGATTTGGAAAGGAAATTCCCATTTCTGAAGCTTTAAGTTGAAAGAATTGAGTAAAGTTTGATTTATGAGTAAACGACCTCGGAATCGGGATTTGACGCCAATAGGTTCGTATGATGATTTCGGACTCGGACGTATGTTCGGATTGGGTTTTGGATGACCCGGGGGCGTTTCAGCGCCTAATAGTGGAAGCTAGCATTTTGGAAGAATTTCATAAATTTGGGTTGAAGTGCATTTCAGTGTTATCGATGTCCGTTTGAGATTTTGAGTTCGAAAATAGCTCTGTATGGTGATTCTGCTATCGGGAGAGCGATCGTAAGTGGATTTGGAGGTCCGTAGGTCATTTTGGAGTCATTTGGCGAAAGTTAGAAATTTGAAGGTTTTTGAGAAGTTTGACCGAAAGTGGACTTTTTGATATCGGGGTCGGATTCCGATTACGGAAGTTGGAGTAGGTCCGTAATGTTGAATATGATTTGTGTGCAAAATTCGAGGTCAATCAGACGTGATTTGATGGGTTTCGGCATCGAAAGTAAAAATTGAAGTTTCAAGTTCTTTAAGTTTGGATTGGGGGTCGATTCGTGATTTTAGCGTTGTTTGGTGTAATTTGATGGCCCTACTAAGTTCGTATGGTGTTCTAGGACTTGTTGGTATGTTTGGGTGAGGTCCCGGGGGCCTCGGGTTGATTACGGGTGGTTAACGATCAATGTTTGGAATTTAGGAGCTGCTGAAGTTGGAGGACTGATGGTGTAATCGCACATGCGGAGTGGTGCCGCAGGTGCGAGCCCGCAGAAGCGGAAAAAATGACTAGAGCAGGGGGTGTCGTAGAAGCGGACGTTTGCGCGCACCTGCGGGCGTGCAGGTGCGAAGGTGAAGACCGCAGAAGTGGGGAAGGGCGCAGATGCGGAGAAGACGCCACAGATGCGGCTAATGGACCGCAGATGCGAGGATCGCTGGGCAGAATGTTTTAAAAAGCGGGGTTGAGTTCATTTCACCCATTTTTCACTCGGCTTGGGCAATTTTTGGAGCTTTTGAAGAGGGGGTTTCATCATATATCGTGAGGTAAGTGAGTTTTACTAGTTGTGACATGGTTGTATGTGTCGCGCCCCCTTTTTCCTCGCGGAGTCCGGGTTTCGACATTCATTGTGAACAACTCATTTCCTTTTGGGAATTGTGTATTTGAATTTGAAGAGTCGCCACCTAACGTGTTTAAGGTGCGTTAGGGCACCTAAAGCAAGTAACCCATAAAACTGGTTTGCATTACCAGTGATTGGGTAAGGGCTCGAAATAACCTTGAGGGGAAGGTGTTAGGCACCCCTCACGGTCCACAACGGTGGATCCTGGCCGAACTCAAATTATGTGAATTAGTATTTTAAACAGATAAAGAAAATTAGACAAATTGGTATTACATTTAAAACAAGGGGTAAAAGGGGTCCTAGGTTTTTTAGCCTACATGATCACTTCTACACAATGCCTGGTAAACCTTCCTCAACTAGAGGGGTTACACGCGGCATTAGCGCGCAGGTCATCATATCCTTTTACTTCCCAATCACCCTCCCTTAGTGGTTATATAAGCGATTTTAATTAAACAAACTCTATGCGTGCATTACCCGTCCCTTCCTTATGGCCCTGGAGGTATTTAGGGCCTCTAATTTAGGCAGTTCTAGACTTTCCTAAGGCACTTAAAGGAGAAAAATCTAGGCGACAATCAAAACAATTAGGACTGTCAAGTAAAGAACAATTAAGGGGCTCACATTTACCTCCACAAATAAGCAAACAACAGCATGTCTCAAATAACAAGATTTCAGATATTTCAAAAGGTCCTAGAGCAGGATATCTAGGTGAGCAAATAGAATGTATGCAGCGTCGTGTTAAATTGAGGCAATAGAGGCCTAATCAGTTGGCCTACTGATTTTAAGGCTTACGGAATCCGGACAGTTCACAAATAACAAAAAGCGTAGTTTTACAGTTTGCAGGATTTCAATCGCCCTACAAGCTTGCCTAGGTGTGTATCAATGATGTCCTATGAGCATGGTATCTAGTCATTAATCAGGAGCGCAGTAAACCAGTAAACAATTTTAAGCAGGCAGTTTGGATCCTATAGTCACGATGTCTAGGGGTAATGACTGATTTTAGACTTGTAGAATGCAGAAATTGGTCTTAAAAATCCTATAGGCATAGCATCTAAATGCAGTAATTAGCATAAGAACCTCAATGGCATGCAGAAAACTGATTTAAACTTTGTCGACACGTAAAGACTGATTTTAAACTTATAGGCATGGTGTCTAAAATGCAAAATTGACTTTTAAGCCCTATAGGCATGGTATCTAGAATGCAGGATCGATTTTTCAAACCCTATAGGCATGGCATCTAAATGAAAAAAACATTGCGATTACTTACAAGCTTGGTATCTAAATAACAAATATTGCAATAACTTATAGGCATGGTATCTAATGCAAGAAATGATCCTAAGAACACGAGCTCTAATGCATGCAAGTAGTCATAATAATCTAAGGGCATGATTTCTACCCAATTTCCCCATAAAAATTATATAAGAATCCCTCCCTTTTTACTAATTTCTCCAACATCTGTTTACAAGAATTATTACAGACCATAAGCAAATGAATTACAGAACAAACCGAGCTATGCTATAGGGAGCCTGAATAGGCCCAACATGAACCTGGAAAAACCAGGCTTTCAAACAGTCCAAAGTGCCATAGTCTCATGGTGTCCAAAAGAGGGTATCTTGATGTGTCAAAGTTCCCAAGGGCCTCAGGGACCCTGGGCAATGCTCACACCAAGATCCTTTTAAAGAGAAATAGTTATTTGTGCAGTGTGGAGAGGCTAGCCCCAGTGTACCAGAGTTCAGAGGAATCTCATGGGTTCCTAAGCAGTACACACATTGGAGGGGCAGGATCCTAAGTATTCTAAGAGTAGGAGTGGAAGATAGTGCTTGAATAAGTGGAAAACAGTTTTAAGAAACAATCCAGAAGTAAAATAATTCAGAGGTGAGCATAGTTTAGCAGGGAAAAACATTTTAGGAGTGAAAATAGTTTTAGAATTGAAACAGTTTAGAGGTGAAGACATATCAGGAGTGAGAAACAGTTTAGGAAACATTCTGAACAAAGGTTCAGCAAACCAAAAGCACACGAAATATAGTCATAAAACATCAAAGCAAAGACTCACATTCAACTTAGTTTATTAACTGTTACTAGATGAGCATACAGTCACATGCAAAGGGATAGCTGGGCTTAGGAGCAATGTTGGTAAGAGGTGAACATAAGATAGAAAGAACATGCTAGTGGAGAAGAAACAGACATGGGTCTGGTTCACATGGAAGCACATAGGTCTAGCTAAAACAGGAATAAACAGATTGAGAGCAGGACACACATAGGTTCAATCAGACAGAAGTAGACATGCTATTGTAGTAAACACATAGGTTGAACAAAAGTATACATGCTTATTGCAGTGAACACATAAGTTTGCTTAAGCAAAAGAAAGGCATGCTGATTATAACGAAACACATAGGTCAAATTGAATGGCAGTAAGCATAGAGTCTAATTGATAAGCAGTGAACAGGCTGATTGAGAGCAATAATCATGAAGCACGTGGATCTAATGAAATAAAGTAGACATGCTGATAACAGGTCACATAGTTGAATTAAATAGCAGTAGACATGCTGAATAGGAAAACATACAGGTTTGGAAGAAAGACATGCTGATTATAAGAAAAACACATAGGTTTAGTTGAATGGCAATAGTGGGAGCATACCAATTAAGGAAGTAGAAGCAGAAGGTAAAGTAGGCAGGATTTAACAGTCTAGTCTTGGCTTTCAGCCGGCTAGACAGGCAATGAACACAAGTAGCAGAGAGAGATGAGAGCAAAGTTTGTGTGTGAGTGTGTTTGTGAAATGTTGTTCGTGTTTAAGAATCATAATGAGAATGTATATATAGCACTTAGGGAGATGAAATAAATAAGGTACAAAATGATTTGGAGTTCATAAATAAAGTAGGTAAATATAATCAATCAGTTAATTTGGGCTAATCCCCATTAATTCGCACAAACAGATCCGGGAAGGTCATATCAGTACAAAGGGAATCTATTACCAGCCCTGATTGGGCTTAAATAAGGTTACAAATCGTAAATTAACCATTAATTAACTAATCAGCTGGAATAAAGCAAGTAACACTAATTACATGCCACAAATAAAGAAAGTAAGTAAAAATCCCAATGAATACTGATTTTAACAGGAAAAATTGGTTCAGATCCCTAATAGAAATCAATTAAGTATAAAAAAGAAATCCAAAGAATACTGGTTTCAACAGAAAATTGTTCAGAACTAAAAATAGAGTCATTCAATACAACTGGTTCACAGAAGTAAACACAATAACGAAAAAATTAAAGAAATGAGTGTCACAAATAGGAACATCTAGGGTTTAAGAATATACACAAAAATTAATCAAACATGTAAAGAAACCATTAGTTTAAACACTTGAAAGTAAAAAAACCTTTTGAAGAAAACCTGGGACGAACCCTAAATTTTAGAAAATAACGGAATCAAAATAATATTAGCAAAACAAAAGATTTTTGAGGAAAAAGTACCAAATAGAACTCAGAACACTCAGATCTACAAGGATCAGAACAGACCCAGTGGTCACTGAACTAGGGTTTTCAAAAATAATAGAGATGAAGAAAACTCGGTCAGAAACCAAAGATTCGAACTAAAAATAGGAGATCAGTACTCACAAACGAGAATGGCCCTAGATAGGCCAATAAACAAGTTTCAGGCAAGAACAGGTTGGATCTCCATGAGATTTTCTCAAGGATCCATGTAATCAAACAGCTAGGAGGCATAACAGGCTGGTAATGATCAGAAAATGCACGAAAACTCCATAGATAGGAGCTTCTCGCCGATGACGGTGATTAGGGTTAGGGGCGAGTTGAGAGAGAGTTGGAGAGGCTAGGGAACGAAGGGCAGCGGAGTGTAACAAATGAGTTAGGTTAGGGGGGTCGTTTGGGATAAAAATGGTAAGAGGGAATAGGGGCCGTTGACCTCGGAGATCAACGGCCAGGATGAGAAGGGGCCTGGGTCGGGTAGAATTTTAATTGGGTTAGGGTTGTTTTAAATTGGGCTTGGGTTAATTAAATTGGATTGGCGGGTGGGGGGGGGGGGTGGGGGGGGGAGGGGAGCGATTTTGGGTGTAAATTAGGGGCTATTTGTTAAATACCCATTTTACTAAATAAAATAATTTTTAAAATATCTAATTAAATGATAAAAAATGATTTCCAAGCATGAAGGTGATTTAAAATAATTATTCAATATTATAAAAATATAAAAAGTCATTTTCTGTATAGATAATGTAGTTATGCTTATGTAGGGGCTATTTTTGCAAAAATATGCAATTATAGTCTTAAAAATGCAAATGTAATTATAAAAAATGCGATTAAAATATTTTGAACAATCATATGAACATAAATGATGAATTTAGATGATTAAATCATCATAAAATAATATGAGGGATAGTTTTGAACATTTATGTAATTAGAAAATATCAAGAAATAAATGGATTTAGAGCCTTGAAAAAATTGTAGAAAATTGTAAAACACTTGTGCATGTTCGTAAATGCATGTACAATATTTTGGAAGTGTTTATGCATATTTAAAATATATAAGGGAAAAATTGGGTATCAACAGCTGCCCCTCTTTACCCGGGAAGGATGAAAGAGTTTTCGGGTAAAGAAATGATGGCCGATTTTGATCGAATGGGTGTTTTGAAAACAACAGAGGCCGAACCCTGGTCTCCGAGTTGCCTACATATCCCTGGTTTTACAGGAATCAAGCCATGTGTAGTTCTGTACCTAACCGTGAATGAAGCCGATTGAGTTGTTATAAGAATGGTAGCCTATTTCATCAAAAGGTTCTTTTATGAAGGGTAGAGTTATGATTATGGGTCTGGAGTATAACGAAGGGATTATAGGGCATATATCTAGATATCACAGAGTAAGGTGAGTAATTGATGGGAATCGGTTACAATGGCAAAGTGAAAATAGCATGAGCGGAAACCGGAGCGAAGGCTGCTCCTGTTTGAAGAACGGTTACCTCCTGGATTACCTGCAAAACTTAAAATACAATGAATGCGAGTATATAGATTATGCGAATTTCCTTTGGACCATGAAAGATTGTCTTTGGGCAGTTCAGATGACGTCCTTAGACTATGTGTCCTGGGCTATGAATTGTGAGATATGAGATTCGCAGGCCATGAAATGACGTTCTCGGGCTATGAGGATGGTGCCTCTGAAATATGACGCCTTTGAATAATGATATGCAAGTATTGAGAGATCCTCAGGCCATGACATGGTGCCTTCAGGCTATGAGGATGGTGCCTTCGGACTATGACGCCTTTGAATAATGATGTGCAAGTATTGAGAGATCCTCAGGCCATGCCATGGTGTCTCAGGCTATGAGGATGGTGCCTTTGGACTATGACGCCTTTGAACGGGTTGTCTATATGTCAGCCCATGAAGTGCAGAGATATGATACTGAAAGTGATAACAAGACAAAGCTTAGTCTTGTGCGGAGTTTGGGGCAGAGCTTAGCCCGAGGGAAGAAGATAGTGCTAAGAATAGAGCAACATTTATGCAGGGAGGGACAATGCTTAGTCCCAAGGAGAAGGCAATGCTTAGCCTTATGCAAATATGGAGGCAGGGCTTAGCCTCATGAAAGATTTGAGATAGAGCTTAGTCTCATGCAAGGAGAAGGCAATGCTTAGCCTTATGCAAATATGGAGGCAGGGCTTAGCCTCATGCATGATTGGAGACAGAGCTTAGTCTTATGCAAAGAGAAGGCAATGCTTAGCCATATGCAAATATGGAGGCAAGGCTTAGCCTCATGCAGAGAACAAACAAGAATAGGATAGTTCTTAGCTGGAGATATATTGGCGTCTGGTGGCCTGATCGTTAGGACTTTGGTATGTGTATGCTTGCGAATACTTCTGTTACGTTCACCATGCCTGCATCCAAAGAAAAATTGTAAGTTTGGTAAGGGGAGGTTGGTTCGTGCCTTCGTCTGCTGGCTTTGCTTCGCTCCGTTCTGGAGGCCTTTGTTTGAGTTGCCCTGGGTAACACCTGACTTTCACGAAAATAGAGTTTTCGGATATATGCATTTATTGATAAAAAATGGAGTTATTATTTAGAAAACATAGTGAAATATCAAGTAATTTTGGATGAACTAGTGACTGTAACACATTTGAGAGACATTGCAGCTTTTCTTATTTTAGAATTTTGAGGGTCCTCCTCAAAATTCTGCCCCAGTTTGGTAAATGATCCCTCGGCCGTTTGCGAGTGACGAAACTTGTTGAACCTTCTCCGGAATTTTGAGAATCCTTCTCAAAATTCTGCCCCGGTTTCTTAACCAATTTCTGACTGTCTGGCATATGATGGCGTTGGCTGGACTTGCTCCGGAATTTTGAGGGTCCTCCTCAAAATTCTACCCCAATTTCTGGTGCTGGGGAAAAATGAAAATTTTATTAAGATATGACCGAACCCACAGGGCTGCCTACGTATCCCCTCTTAAATGGGAATCAGGTCAAGCGTATTTCAATTACATCAGATGAAGAAATGTAAATGGTCTAAACATAGTATCTCTAGACTGCATCTGAATTGACTGGTTTCGGCCAAACTTCTCTGTCCATTTCTGCAAGTATGACTGCTCCTCTTGTTAGCACCCGGTGAACCATGTAAGGACCTTGCCATTTGGGAGAGAATTTTCCTTTGGCTTCATCTTGATGCGGGAAGATCTTCTTCAGTACCAACTGTCCTTGTGCGAATTGCCTTGGTTTGACTCTTTTGTTGAAAGCTCTGGACATTCTGTTCTGATAAGGCTGACCGTGACATATTACGTTCATTCTTTTTCCGTCTATAAGGTCCAGTTGTTCATATCGGCTCCTTATCCATTCTGCATCGCTGAGTTCGGCTTCCTGTATGATTCTTAAAGAAAGAATCTCTACCTCGCCTGGGATGACAGCTTCGGTACCATAAACCAGTAAATAGGGGGTTGCTCCAGTTGATGTGCGGACTGTAGTGCGGTACCCCAATAGGGCAAAGGGTAACTTCTCGTGCCATTGTTTGTGATTTTCTACCATCTTCCTCAATATCTTCTTGATGTTCTTGTTAGCAGCTTCCGCAGCTCCATTCATTTGAGTTCTGTATGCTGTAGAGTTTTGGTGCTTGATTTTGAAGGTTTCACACATGGCTTTCATCAGGTCACTATTGAGATTGGCAGCATTATCAGTGATAATGGACTCGGGAACTCCGAATCGACAAACAATACGATCCTGCGACGACTTTCTTGGTTACGGCTTTGTAGGATACAGCCTATACCCATTTTGTGAAGTAGTCAATGGCCACTAAAATGAACTTGTGCCTGTTTGAAGCAGTCAGCTCGATTGGACCGATGGCATCCATTCCCCAGGCAGCAAAAGGCCAGGGTGCACTTATTGCATTGAGCTCATTAGGTGGTACCCTTATCATGTCTGCATGTACCTGTCACTGGTGGAATTTCTGTACGTACCGGATGCAATCCGTTTCCATGGTCATCCGAAAGTATCCTGCTCTGAGTATTTTCTTGGCTAGAACAAAACCATTCATATGTGGTCCACAAGTTCTGGCATGTATTTCTTCGAGCAATCTAGAAGCTTCCTTTGCGTCAATGCACCTGTCACACCTCCTTTTTCTATACCCCCGGAAGGGAGTATACGGGAGTTTTTCCATTTAAAGTGACAATCGAGACGGGATTATTTATTATATTCAGAGTCGCCACTTGGGATAATTTATGGTGTCCCAAGTCACCGGTTTAGAATCTCGAATCGAGGAGATTTGACTCTGTTTTAATGTCTGCGAAACACAGAAATCCAGGTAAGGAATTCTGTTAACCCGGGAGAAGGTATTAGGTATTCCCGAGGTTCGTGGTTCTAGCACGGTCGCTTTTATCATACTTGGCTAAATCAATTTGTCTAATTACTGATTTAGAACCTATGTGCATTTGCCTCTTTTTAATTAAAAAATTATCTTGAAACGGGTCAGGCGTACGTGTACCCATTTGTTTGGCGCGTCAAAAATCATGTCGCGCGAACGTGTCCATAATTAGTAACGCTTTATTATTATTAAGAAAAGTTTGGCCAAAGTTGCGCGAACGGATACTCCGGTATTGTTTTTAGAATCGTAATTATGTCACGCGAACGTGTACACAACCACGACAGTAGATTAAGTCGCGCCTAAAGCCCATTCTACGAATATTCATTTTTAAATCGTACTCGTGTCACGCGAACGTGTACACAATTATTAAGTTGTGATATGAAATCCAAGAGAATGAACTAATAAGAACATATGTACATTTTACAAACTTGTGAATTAAAAATGTCCCATTGAGTTTCATATTTCATGTAAGTCACAATTTATCATATACCAAACCTAAAGTAGTAAACCGTTACGGATGATTCAGATTTTGGCAAATACCAAAAAATCTAACCTATCATATACCAAATCTACCATTAACAAACTGACCCAGCCCTTAAAATCACAGGAAAAAAAATTAGCTAAAGACAATTTAAACCCGTAGAATAAAATAGATTGAAAATTCCAAATTCACAATGATCAATTAATCCGAGGAATAGATCAATTATGTAGTCTGTATACTTCCGACTCCCATATCACAAAGGTACAGAACAGGGGAAAACAAACATTGATTACATAGCTTGCATATAGCTCAAACAAATTAGTATGCAACAAGATATTCATTTCAAGTTAAAACATTTACAAATTAACAAAACTTGCCATGGAAACGAAAGCAGTAGAAGAAGAACGAAGTGGAAGAACTGACCTTCTATTATTGAAATTCTGGAGCAAATACAATGAAAATAAAAATCTAAGACAGCAAAACCTTCGAGCGAGCAACAGACTAGGCATCTGGACCGGAATCGCAACCTCGAACAAACCCGTTAACCAAAGACCACGCCGGAAAACTCGACCTCAACGACTCGAACAGCAAACTCACTCCAAATCCCCTTTTGTTATATAGTTTTGTTTTGTTCTGCCCGTTTTCTATCCCTTGTATGTGTGTGTGTGTTTGCCGGTTTCAATGGTGGTCGCCGAATTTCTCGCCAGATCTGTCACCTTCCGGCGCAGCAGTAACAGAGAAGACGGAGGAGCAGCGGCGATGGGAATGGGAATCGTTAGGGGGTCGTTTGGTGTTCTACAGTAGATCGGTGTCTCTTTTGGTTCTGCGCTTGATCTCTTTGAAGAAGAAGAAGGAAACGGTGGGGTCTGTTGGGTTGAAGACGAAGTTGTACAGTGGAGGGGTCTGTTTTTGGTCCTTAGCGGCGGATCTGTGATGCCTAGGGGTCTAGGTCTAATTCCCTCCTCTAAAAATGGCTGAATTCCCCTTTTTAAAGACTAGGTTTTTAGGGGTTTAAGGGTATTAGGGTTAGTTTAGTGGGTATTGGGCTTGGATTGTTATGGGCTAGGTCCTAAAATTAGGCCTAAAAATGGGTCCCCTGAGCCCAAATTTTATTCTTTCCCCGCGAACGAGACTAAAATACTATCTCATTTATTAATTAGTCATACATAAGTAAAATAACTATTAAAATAAGATTGACTGTTAAAACAAAATTATTTTTGGTATTTTTCAAGATTAAAAATGACTACAAAACATTAATGAAACTATTTTTCTGTAATTTTCATTTTCTTGTTTCTTTATGTCAAAGACCAGAAGCTGGAAACATTTGTGCTCCCGATAAAAAGAAATAAGGTACTCTATTCCATTACATACATGGATCGGGTTGAAAAACCAGACCCAGTCTCTCTTGGAATCCTGAATATGCCAATAAATAATTAATTGTACTAATCCACATATTTCTCTCTCCCATCAATCGGTACTAGTTGAAGTTCCTCTATAAGAACACTGAACGCCCAGCTTCACAGAGCAGCTCTCTCCCCAGCCCACAGCATAGTGTGGAATTTGGATGCTTTCATCGAGCACCAATAAAATAAAGTAAAAGAGTCAAAATTAGTTGAGATAGCGATATTAGGCCTAAATTAAATATTTACATGCTAAAATATGAAGAATCTTGGGGAGGGTCAAAAATCACATGTCTACAGCTGCCCCTCTTTGACTGGAAATACGAAGTGTTTTCAGATAAAGAACGACTAGACAGGTTCTTTGACCCGACCCTTATTTAAGGAGACCAAAAACTAAGAGGAAGGAGAATGTGACCGAGCCCTGGTATCTGAGCTGCCTACATATCCTTGGCTATAACGGGATCAGGCCACGTGTAGTTCAGAAGTGAGTGAGATGATGGAGTATACCGAAGTGGAGAGCCGATCGAGGTGACGTTCCGTCGAGGTTCCGGTCTGCGGTCCTGTTATTACATCAAAATCAAAAACGAAAATGAGTAACTAAGCCTGTCAACTATGAGTTACAAGATTCCTATCTACAAGTCTTCTGAAGCTTGATCTTGAGTCTTGACTGGTTCTTCATGCAGACTTTGGATTTGAACCTTGACGCTTGCTAGTTGCAGGTGCTAGTTCATTCTTCTTCAACTTTTCGGATCAAAACCGGACATACCATGCTTGTGACTTCAGTCATATCTTGAGCAAGTCATATCTTTCATCAACTTCTGCATTTGGATTCACTTCTTGCCTTTTTTTTAATCCGGATGGTGACTAACTTCTGTTGATCATCTCGGATTATTGACTCGCATTCTTGCCGCGAGCTTCTTTTGTTGCTGACTTGAATTGCATCCTGAAGTAAATTTTCTTATTCTCCAGGTAAGCGCCTGATTGCCAATATTTGAACTGTCTTCCATCGAAACTTGGACTGCCTTCTCCTTGTTCTCCTGGTGGGCGCCTGATTGCCAATACTTGCACTGTTTTTCCTTGAAACTTGAACTGTTTTCCTGTTCTCCAGTGGGNTGATTGCTGTCTTCCTTTGGACATTGCTGCTTTCCCTTTGTTCTCCAGGTGGGCGCCTGATTTCTTACACTTGCACTGCTTTTCCTCGAAACCTGAACTGCTTCCTTTTGTTCTCCAGGTGGGCACCTGATTGCTGTACTTGAATCGTCTTCCTTTGAACATTGCTGCTTTCCCTTTGGTTTCCAGGTGGGCGCCTGATTACCAACATTTGTATTATCTTCCTTTCCTCCGAAACTTGAATTGTTTTCCCTTTGTTTTCCAGGTGGGCGCCTGATTGCTGCTTTCCCTTTGTTCTTCAGGTGGGCGCCTGATTTCCAACACTTGCACTGCTTTTCCTCGAAACTTGAACTGCTTCCCTTTGTTCTCCAGGTAGGCTCCTAATTTCTGTCTTCCTTTGGACATTGTTGCTTTCTCTTTGTTCTCCAGGTGGGCGCCTGATTTCCAACACTTACACTGCTTTTCCTCGAAACTTGAACTGCTTCCATTTGTTCTCCAGGTGGGCTCCTGATTGCTG
>NW_017670395.1:527919-531060 GCF_001879085.1 Nicotiana attenuata
AGCCCGGATCACCAGCTAAGGCCCCTAAATGATCGCTCAGTGATAAAGGAGGTAGGGGTGCAGAGACAGCCAGGAGGTTTGCCTAGAAGCAGCCACCCTTGAAAGAGTGCGTAATAGCTCACTGATCGAGCGCTCTTGCGCCGAAGATGAACGGGGCTAAGCGATCCTGCCGAAGCTGTGGGATGTCAAAATACATCGGCAGGGATATTTTAATTCCTTGTCCACTCTTTCCAGTATTTTCCGAAAAACAGCAATTAGGAATAGAGAATATATATCAAAGAAAGGTCTAACTGTTGGAATCATTTTTTCCATTGCTATTTGATACATTTCGGTCATTCACATTAGTGAATTAGGTGAAAGTGCGGAAAGAGAGGGATTCGAACCCTCGGTAAACAAAAGCCTACATAGCAATTCCAATGCTACGCCTTAAACCACTCGGCCATCTCTCCTACATAATGATTATGACCCAAAAACCGAGTGAATAGCGAGTCAGTCATAAACAATTATTGATTGGATAGGTACGACCAATCCATTCTAACTAGAAAAATAGAAAATTTTGCATTCCCTTGCCTTGAGTGAAATGGTGGGAATCCTTGTTTGATTTTTTTGAATATCCTCCTTCCTTGGATTAGTACTGGGACGCATATATCAAAAGCTCAGTGTGAAATTTGAATGAGATATATCTTTCTTTTTTCAAATTCAAAATTGGAGTAATTGAGGTTACACAAAATCTCCGCCAGAAAAGGAAAAAGTTTAATCTGGAAAAGTATTCTCTAAGGGTAATGTAATTGAGTGAAATTCATTTTGTATCGTACAAGAAAGGAATTCCATTTGTGTATGTGCTCCCGATAAAAAGAAATAAGGTACTCTATTCCATTACATACATGGATCGGGTTGAAAAACCAGACCCAGTCTCTCTTGGAATCCTGAATATGCCAATAAATAATTAATTGTACTAATCCACATATGTCTCTCTCCCATCAATCGGTACTAGTTGAAGTTCCTCTATAAGAACACTGAACGCCCAGCTTCACAGAGCAGCTCTCTCCCCAGCCCACAGCATAGTGTGGAATTTGGATGCTTTCATCGAGCACCAATAAAATAAAGTAAAAGAGTCAAAATTAGTTGAGATAGCGATATTAGGCCTAAATTAAATATTTACATGCTAAAATATGAAGAATCTTGGGGAGGGTCAAAAATCACATGTCTACAGCTGCCCCTCTTTGACTGGAAATACGAAGTGTTTTCAGATAAAGAACGACTAGACAGGTTCTTTGACCCGACCCTTATTTAAGGAGACCAAAAACTAAGAGGAAGGAGAATGTGACCGAGCCCTGGTATCTGAGCTGCCTACATATCCTTGGCTATAACGGGATCAGGCCACGTGTAGTTCAGAAGTGAGTGAGATGATGGAGTATACCGAAGTGGAGAGCCGATCGAGGTGACGTTCCGTCGAGGTTCCGGTCTGCGGTCCTGTTATTACATCAAAATCAAAAACGAAAATGAGTAACTAAGCCTGTCAACTATGAGTTACAAGATTCCTATCTACAAGTCTTCTGAAGCTTGATCTTGAGTCTTGACTGGTTCTTCATGCAGACTTTGGATTTGAACCTTGACGCTTGCTAGTTGCAGGTGCTAGTTCATTCTTCTTCAACTTTTCGGATCAAAACCGGACATACCATGCTTGTGACTTCAGTCATATCTTGAGCAAGTCATATCTTTCATCAACTTCTGCATTTGGATTCACTTCTTGCCTTTTTTTTAATCCGGATGGTGACTAACTTCTGTTGATCATCTCGGATTATTGACTCGCATTCTTGCCGCGAGCTTCTTTTGTTGCTGACTTGAATTGCATCCTGAAGTAAATTTTCTTATTCTCCAGGTAAGCGCCTGATTGCCAATATTTGAACTGTCTTCCATCGAAACTTGGACTGCCTTCTCCTTGTTCTCCTGGTGGGCGCCTGATTGCCAATACTTGCACTGTTTTTCCTTGAAACTTGAACTGTTTTCCCTTGTTCTCCAGGTGGGCACCTGATTGCTGTACTTGAACCGTCTTCCTTTGAGCATTGCTGCTTTCCCTTTGGTCTCCAGGTGGGCGCCTGATTACCAACATTTGTATTATCTTCCTTTTCTCTGAAACTTGAATTGTTTTCCCTTTGTTTTCCAGGTGGGCGCCTGATTGCTGCTTTCCCTTTGTTCTCCAGGTGGGCGCCTGATTTCCAATACTTGCACTGCTTTTCCTCGAAACTTGAACTGCTTCCCTTTGTTCTCCAGGTAGGCTCCTAATTTCTGTCTTCCTTTGGACATTGTTGCTTTCTCTTTGTTCTCCAGGTGGGCGCCTGATTTCCAACACTTACACTGCTTTTCCTCGAAACTTGAACTGCTTCCATTTGTTCTCCAGGTGGGCTCCTGATTGCTGTCTTCCTTTGAAATTGCTGCTTTCCCTTTGTTCTCCAGGTGGGCGCCTGATTTCTTACACTTGTACTGCTTTTCCTCGAAACCTGAACTGCTTCCCTTTGTTCTCCAGGTGGGCTCCTGATTGCTGTTTTCCTTTGGACATTGCTGCTTTCCCTTTGTTCTCCGGGTGGGCGCTTGATTTCCAACACTTGCACTACTTTTCCTCGAAACTTGAACTGCTTCCCTTTGTTCTCCAGGTGGGCTCCTGATTGCTGTCTTGCTTTGAACATTGTTGCTTTCCCTTTGTTCTCCAGGTGGGCGCCTGATTTCCAACACTTGCACTGCTTTTCCTCAAAACTTGAACTGCTTCCCTTTTTTTCTCCAGGTGGGCTCCTGATTGCTGTCTTCCTTTGGACATTGCTGCTTTCCCTTTGTTCTCCAGGTGGGCGCCTGATTTCCAACACTTGCACTACTTTTCCTCGAAACTTGAACTGCTTCCCTTTGTTCTCCAGGTGGGCTCCTGATTGCTGTCTTCCTTTGAACATTGTTGCTTTCCCTCTGTTCTCCAGGCGGGCTCCTGATTGCTATCTTCCTTTGAACATTGTTGCTTTTCCTCTGTTCTCCAAGTAGGCGCCTGATTTCCAACACTTGCACTGCTTTTCCTCGAAACTTGAACTGCTTCCCTTTGTTCTCCAGGTGGGATCCTGATTGCTGTCTTCCTTTGGACATTGCTGCTTTCCCTTT
>NW_017670395.1:534419-535075 GCF_001879085.1 Nicotiana attenuata
ACGGGGGCGGCCATAACATAAGGCTATTACTTTCACATCTCTCTATCTATAGATAGAGAGAGATCCGCGGCACGAGCAACCCGACTGTGCCTTACATGTGCTCTACAGGGCGCACGTAATCTTTCTTCCTAACGAGCCCCTTTTTTTTATTTGGAAGACGGGCATTGCGTTCGGTTCGAAAGGCATGGTTTTCTGTATGTCTCCAGATAGGGCCCCACTATCCGGCTAGCTATTGAGCGGTTCTTTCGGGCGGGAAGCAGGCCGGGCCCTACGGGCGGGCATCTCCCGCAACGCAAGCACCATTGTTCGACACCACCAAAGAAGCAAAAGATTCGTCAGTCCAGGCTGAAAATACATGCATAGATAGTGGTTTAATGCCAAGGCCGACGACGGAAGCTCGGGACGGAGCCGTATGAGGCGGAAGTCTCACGTACGGTTCTCTGAGAAGGGAGTGGCTACCTACTGGAGCTTCGACCAAGCACCACCGGTCAATTTCGCTTTGGGGCCACCCCTGACTCTACCATTATTATAGGGGTATGGGGTTCGAGACAAAGAAAGATCAAGGCAGCATATCAGTTGTTCCTTTATACTTTACTTGGATCTATTTTTATGCTATTAGCTATTCTGTTGATTCTTCTCCAAACAGGAACAACCGA
>NW_017670395.1:539258-541758 GCF_001879085.1 Nicotiana attenuata
CTATAGCAATGGGAGGGCCCCAGCAGAGAGAAAAGTCAAGATAACGAGCGCTCCTCCCGCCAAGCGGGCGACAGGAGCAGCGGGCAAGTGCTTGGTAAGCCAACAGCCCAGTGAACCGGGCGGGGCACTCGAAGAAAGGGGGGCACACTGAGCAAGTACGAGAAATTGGCCCCGCTCCGCTTTCTTAAAAGCAAGGACCACTACGGGAGGTCAAACCAAGGATCTATGGAAGTGGGGGCTCGTCCCCGGTCAATATTGGATCAAACAATAGGGGGCCATAGCACTGACCTCTTTTTTTATTGATTCAATACAATAGGGGAAAAGATCGTACAGTTCCCTACAGAGACAAACTCTCAACGGATCCTCCGCGCGTTGGGAATACCTCTTCCGTGCGTCTTTCTTGTGGCGGGAACAGAACAACAGGGAAAGACTCGGTCTAGGGCGAGCTTTATTTATTTAAGAGAGAATCGGGAGTGAATCGAATTCTGTTTCCATTCTTTGGGGGTTTGCGGGCCCCTCTCGAACTTTTCTACGTTGAGAAGGGGGAAGGAGTCTAAATCAATGGACATTAATGAACCATCATTGATGGACGTTGCACATGACATGATCAATTCGACTCAAGGTCCGGCGCTAATACAAGTTGCTTACTTTCCTAGTAGCGAAGGAAAGGGCAGAGCTTTTTTCGTAGTAACAGTGGGCGGGTCTCATGAGATCTATGCGGGACGTCGGAATCAAACGAAGGTCGAAGGACCATTCAATTCATCAAGGGGCATAGCGACGCCCTCACCCGGCGCCATTTCCGGACCTAGCGGCAGACGGGCGGGCCGTGCCTGAATTCAGACCGGACCAGACTTTTCTTTGTTTGAGCTGGTCCCAAGCACGCAGACCGAAGATCTCACTTGTCGTAGACAAGTACGTAGAGATCTTCGTGGGACCGTGGAGGGAGTCTCAATCGATCTTTTCTATGATTCCTTATCACGCAACACATGGAGATCTTTCCATTGATAGATCAGAGGGTCCCCCCTTGAACAAATTCTTAAAGGTTAGGTTACTATCTGCTTCTACGGAAGAGGTTTACTTTGTACCGCCCGTAGGTCATATAGATCGGAATCCGGAGCGATAAGAACGAAAGGGTTGGCGTGGCCACAACTACAACTACTGGCGCTTCAAATTAGATTCTAAGGGCGCTATTGAAAGCATTTTTTTAGGTCTTGTAATAGGGAGGTGTAAGCCTCGAAAGCCTTTGGTACTTCTGTAGGGTCGGACGGCTTTCTTTGCCCCAGCTTGGCGAGTCGCATCCCCGCACAACGACATTCTTTGTTTGTGTGCCCCTTACCGTTCTCGCTCAGTCTTTCAACGATTAGGAAGGCAGTCATAGAAACGAAGCCTATCGCCACGCTGACCATCAAATACGAGATTGGGCCCCTTCTCAAAGATTTGATGGAATGGCCTACCCCACCTAAGAGCGCTTATGTCATAGGGGAACTCATGGCTGGAAACAATCCTTATGGTTTGTTTTGATATCCGGTAGGAATATAAAAAAAAAAGTCCAGGTTGGTTGGTGAGCCTAGTGATAGGAGACTATCTAGCTTGGTTCGGAGAGCACTTGTTGGGTTAAATATTTATTTGTTGCTAAATGTTACGGCCTAAATGCTGAACTATTGACCCTACTTGTTCGGATGGGTGTTCACCCCAAAGTGTTCCCGGACCGCATGCATACATCCGTAAGTAACTTAGTGCAACATGGAAAATTTCATTGAGAGGAATCAGCAAAGAAAAGAAAAACGGGTCAACAACATCAACATGTGTATTTGAGAGATTGTCCTCGGGCTGAGGAGTGTCCACATGAGTTCGTTGAGGTGTTTACACAGGCCTGTGGTCCTCTTTTATATTCTGTCGAGAGTTCGGATTGCTCCACCTAAGTAGAACGAAAAGAAGGAATTGGAAAAGAAAAGGGGGAGCTATTGTGAAGCCTAGAAAGGCGGAAGCGGAAAATCGCTTATACCGAGTTCCCCAACAGCAGCTTAGCTTAGTAGCAACACTCTTTCTACTGGCGTGGCGCTGCTGGATGCTTCTGATCAATAGAAGACGAAGAGGAGGAAAAAAAAAGCTTATGATGAGCATCTATTTGAGTCGATCATTTCCAAGATCTAATTCCAGTTTTTTCTTATGTAGTGGAAACGCCTTACAATCTGAAGTTTTACGCTTAAGGGAAGAAATGTTCTTGGTGGATGCAGGACTTGGGACCCCCAGAATTTGTATGCAAGATGAGCCTACAGGAGTGCCAATCAACCGAGCCACCAGGTTTGAGAATAAGGTGGGATTCCTGGATCTAGTGGCCGGTGAATCACTGATCAAAGAGCAGATTTTAGAGAGATTCTTCATCGATCTAGTGGCCGGTGAATCACTGATCAAAGAGCGAGCAGCCGCCAGGTTTAATGATTTGGTGGGATCTACAGATGTAGTGGCTGGTGAACCGCTTCTTCTTCTTCCACGAAGA